>NC_046190.1:10530000-10632500 GCF_011004875.1 Balearica regulorum gibbericeps | reverse complement strand
GAGTTTCAATTCATCGTTGAGTTGACTCCTCAGACCCTGTCTTCCTTGATTTGTTGCATAAAGAGCTTCTCTACATAACAGTGGTGAGGCCACATCTGGAGTGCTGTTTCCAAGTCTGGGCTCCACAGTACAAGAAAAACAATGGCTTACTGGAGTGAGTCCAGCAAAGGGCCATGAAGAGAATTAAGGGACTGGGGCATCTTTCACAAGAGGCTGAGAAAACTGAGACTGTTAAGCCTGAAGAAGAGAAGGCTCAGGAGGAGCTTATCAATGTGTATAAATAGCTGATGGGAGGGATTGAAGAAGAGGGAGCCAGACTCTTCTCAGTAATGCCCAGTGACAGGGCAAGAGGCAATGTACACAAATTAAAACCTCTGAAATTCCATCAGAACACAAGGAAAGAATTTTTTACTGTGAGAGTGGTCAAATACTAAAACATGTAGCCTAGAGCGCTTGTGGAGTCTCCATCTGTGAAAATATTCAAAATCTAGCTGGTCACAGTCCTTGGCTCTAGGGTACTCTGCTTGAGCAGGGCATTGGGCTGGATTATCTCAAGAGGTTCCTTCCCACCTCAGCCATTCTGTGATTCTGTGAAGATGAGGAGGTGGAGGTGACAACCCTTAAGTATCTATTCTACTTTCTTTATGTGGTGTCTTTTCATAATTATGGATATGTATGTTGCTTATTGTAATGAAGCTGGATGATTTTCACCTCTGGAATAAGTCACATTTGAGTCTTTCTTATTACCTTAATCAGCAAAAATACATATACTATTTTAACCTGCCCCTGTGATCATCTAAGGATTAATCTGACATCACATAACTAATTTAATGCAATTTCACATTACCATTCCTGAAACTTACCATGATAAATTGGAAGCTTTTTTCCTGTTTGCATCTCTAAATTGATAAGCCCTTTCATCTTATGTACAGTTGTTCATACAAGCTGAGATCTGTTGGAAGGTCTGACTTCCTTCTTTGAGTGGTGCCATTGATTCATGGGCTTCAGTGGTGTCTGAACAGGATGCCACTTATGTCACCATCTCTAAGACACAATCCAACACCGACTGTTAGGCTTTCATAGTTTGTTGGCTAGCATTTGTTGATACTGAGGATGCTTAAATCTATGCAGAAACCTCCTGACAGACTAAGCAAAGCCTTTAGTATCTGGTAACCAGTTCCATAGCACTCAAGGCCTACTGTAAGGAGAAGAACATTATTCTAAATATTCATAGGGGTATGTTGCAAATTTAGCAGGCATTTGAGTAGCTGATTTAGTAGACCGGTAAGTTCATCAAAGCATTTGTGTTTTAATTGCCTGAATTGTATGGCACAAACACGCATAAGGGAAAGCTCTCAGGACATACAGGGAAACCAGGAAAGCCAGGACTTAGTCCTTTGTACCAAGGAGGGCAAGTTTTAATAATGACTGATAGCACTGCAAAGTGCACTCATCTGGATTTTTTTAAATCAAAATATTGTTTTTAAATATATTTATTGTTGTTATTTTTCTGGTTTTATATTATCATCTGCTTTGCTGGTAAGGAACAGACAAGCAACTGTACAGCCTGATTAGCAGGCATTTCCAACACCACTCATTACTTATGACACTAGAGCTCAGTATTCTTAATTTCGGATATAGTCTGGCCATATACCCTGAGAATATGAGAAGGATTTTCAAAATGCATGAAAATTGCTGATTTCAGTCGAAAGGAGAGTCTGCTGAGTTAATCCTGATTAATCACAAAATTCTTCCCATTTTGAAGAGGGAGATTTCCTAATTCCATTCCCCATGCTCAGATTTCCACAGTATCAAATTGAATTCTAGAACTTCCTTATTTTGCATGCAGGATGTAGCATGGTAAGGTATCCCCTTCTTTGTCAAGTCTTAGATATGTTTGCTCAGACAGGAGCATTCTGAATGAGGAACAGTTCAAAATGCTTCATTCATCTTCAGAGATAAAATTGGCATGCAAATATAAAACACTGTCGAGGAGAAGAAGAGCAAAGCTTGTTGTAGGGGACCATTGTAATCTGCAGTTGAATTGCTTTCATTAAGTTCTTCTCAACTGCCAGATACTTTCTAGGGAAAAAAATAAAATCCTGGTGTTTATATAATACAGACTTTACCTTGTTTCATGACAATAAGAGAGATCCAGCCATTGAATGCTATCCAGGCTTTCATGGCAAAACTACATTGCAGGTATTTATTTTATTTTTTTTTAGTTCATGAACTTTAGATATTCCTATAGCTTTCAGAACGTGTAATTTGAGAACAAATGTGGAGCTTGCCTCTATGAGTAATGATTATTAGATATAGTACTGTGGCTCTGAATGTCTCTGAAATATCTGTGCTACTAGAAGAGTTTGTAGTTTGTGGGTAATAGATCTATTCTTTGCACCAAATGTTAAGATATTGTCTTGCTTCTGGTTTTGTATCCCTTTTGTAATATGTAAACATGGTGTTTTAAAGAAAAGAAATCAAGAGAAGAGAAACTCTTTTGTTCCATTTACAGAAAATCCTTCTGAATCTCTAAGTTGCTTAATATGGGTTTTTTTTCAATCCTCCTTACTCTTTGGGAATTCCAGGAATATGTAGTTCTGAAACAGTTAAAGGAGAAATATTGCTGAGCAAGAGACACAACAGCTTATTTCCCACCCTTGTGTGACATGAATACTTCTCAGTACTAAGGGATCCAAGCAAATTTCAGTGGCTCTCACCAGTTGTAATGAACTACAGTCAAACCTGTTCTGGACTGACCCATAAACACTGTCAGCACTGGTAGCCTAGCTGACAGGCAGATGGTCAGACCTGCCTCAAGGTATTGGTATTGGGGTTGTTGTGCTGTTCAGGTGTCATGAATGAGATGTGCACCAGCGCTGACATAAAATATGTGAAACAATAAAAATTAAAATAAGTATATCCACTAAACTGATTCCATTCCATCGTGATTGCAAGAGGTTGGCTTTTCAGGTAGAAAATACAGTAAACATTGCTATGATCAAGATAAAAAGTGTGCATAGCTTAGAAAAAATTTAAATGGCTCAAACATCCAATGTTAATTGAACAAAAACCAGACTCTAATGATCATACACATAGGGCTACTTTAGACTAGTGGAAAGGTTGTTGCTTCTTTTGTGTTGTAATTTTGTATACTTAGTAATTTGCTTGCATTAGTTGATCTCACTTGGACCTTCACACCGCTGTTCCATCCTCAGGTGCATGTATATTCCAATTGCATTTGAGCCCCAAATAACTAAGGGTATGGAAATGGAAACCAAGTTTTGAAAATCAAGACCTTGCTTCAAGTGCCCCTTGCTTTAAATAAAAAAGTCGATTCCTGTCCCAGATATTTACACTTAATATCCACCTATTTCATCTCTAATGAATTATTCATACATGTATATGTGAATACTGTATGTAAAACCTTTCATTAGAGAAAGAGGGCTTCTGAGTTCTGGAGCATATACCAATATCTTCTCCTCAGGTGTTTCTTTGATATGCCAGAATATCTTTCTACTGAAATCTTAATCCAAAGTTTCTACAGTGAAATGAGTTTTTATGCAGTTTCCAGTCACCATCAGAGAGAGCTTTTTCATGATCCCTGTTTCTTCTGCTAGCAACAGTATTTCATGTTTCATATATAATTTTTTTCTTTGCTGGCTGATTTCTATTAAAATCTGTTTATTGTTTCAGAAATTCATTTTGAAGTGGCATATTGCATTCCTGCATCTCTAAGCCCTCTGCCCTTCTTCGTAGTCTGAGCTTTAAAGTGAGAAGGAAGAAATAGGGAGAGATTTTTTGTTTCTGAGGATGTCAGGCCTCAGGAGTATCCCAGCTGCACGCTCATGGGGGGCAATGTGGGTACTGCTGCTGCCTCGCAACAGTCAGAAGCAGCATTGAGAGGGCGTGGAGAGACCAAACTACTCAGTTTCCATTCCTTAGTGCTTGTTGATACCAGCAAAGTGCTTTTTACACCTTCAGTTTGAATATTGCTTGCTCGTTTGTTGCTTGTCCAGGCACTGAGCTGCTCCCTCCAGCTTCATATCTGCCACCTCCTCTCTCCTGGCCTTCCTGTCCTCCTTCCCTGCCTCTCATCAACCTTCCCAACTCTGACCTTCCTAATTCTAACTCCAGATATCTCTTTAATACTTCATCTCTCTCCAGATACTCCTGCACGTATTTATTCAAATTCTGGCACCGTCCCCATTTTCCTTAGCTCTGTCTTTCGTCTTAAAGATTTGATTCAACCGCAGAATGGGCCTTGCATGTTTGTGGTCATGAAAAGTTTACCCAGTAACTCACCTAACTTTGTCTAGTAGTGTTCAAAGGCTGTTCCCTCTGCATTTGTGTGTGTTGTCTCAAATGCAGGATATAGATAATTATTTTTTTTTTAGTATATTCATATATTTACAAATACATAAAGTGCTTACCATAAAGTAAGGAATTTTCATTATTTAAGTACTGTCCTGTAACGGCTTCAAAGTACCCAAAAATACTTTTCCAACTATTTTTTTTTTTTTAAGAGATGAGAAAGTAACTTATTTTGTAGAGTTTTTCACAGTCTATGCAGTATTGTAAGACCATTTCTGTTAAAAGCTTATCTTTTGGGTACTCAGCATCTTTCAACTGGAATTCCAATAAAACGAATGCTTATCTTTCACCTCAGTAGGTTTGGGATTATACCATTAATGCAACAAATAAGGAATGTCAAATCTCTTCAGTAGCAGAGATTTGCTAAAGTATAGTAGGAAAAATAGTGATCCAAATTTGGCCATTTTGTTGCCTGTTCTGGGAGAAGTCCTAGGTTATTTTAATGTTCATTAATGTGCAGGAATTCGTTATTGTGCCACGGGACAGCTCAACTTCAGTCTTGTTAGGAACTGGCATCCAATTGAAAAAAGTTTGTTTAAGACTGATTTTTGGATGAGCAAAGTATTGCGATGACGTCTTAAAGATACTATATTATATAGTAAACCAGTATTCAGATTGTGGATTTTTATTTCACGTTAGAATGATTGAAACATTTTGTTTCAGATACCAGAAACTTTATGCTTAAGTACTTCCTATGTGCATTCCAGACAAATAATCGTATAGGCTGAAATCTGTATATATTTTCACAAAAACCTTGCACTTGTCATAGAATACCTGTGAATAATATTAGTATCTAAATTATAAACTGAACTCAGAAGATAATTTTTAAAACATTATTTTACAAGCATTGTATTGGACCACCTCTACTGTGTAGACTCTTCTGCTGGAAATAACCTCTTACTGAATGACAAAAAACAGTGTTTCGATGTAATCTTCTTTGATGCTGACCTTCTTTCATTAATGTATGAGATGGCGTTTATTGATGAAGGTTTTCAGTGTAGGTTATTCCTAAGTCCATAGCAAAGCTTTTGAAGACTTGTGTCGTACCAAGAACATGAAGCTTTTGAATCAAGCTATGTGGTTATAGTTTTTGGTTTGAAGTTACACTACCTGCTTCTTTCAATTTTGAAATTATTTAGCCTCAGGAAGGTTTCCCCCCGGTAATAACATTTTGGAGTTTGTTGTCCAGTTCTGAGCAGGTAAGGTAAATAAAGGGAAGAAGGATAAAAATCAAAAGATAAATAAATAGTAGCTTTTGTTTCTAGCAGTCCCAAGTACACTCTACAAACTACCTTGGTTTGGCAAAGGGATAATGGAAAAAGCCAACAGTTTGTCTTTCCTCCGTATATATAAATATATATAGTCTCTTTCCTCATTTGCAGAACACTCTCAGTCACCATGCTTAGGTGTCACTGAGAGATGTCAGAATTGTATGTAACATCCTCTGGTTGTCTTTTAAAGTCAAGATAACCCGTTGTGATAGGTGGACAAAGAATGTGAAGTCATGCCTATAGCAAGGAGATGTTCAACTTGTGTTGGCCAGAGAAATCCTCTCAATCCGCTTTCATATTCTCCCTGAGAAAAATTGAGTTATAGAGAACTTGTCCAAAAAGTTTCAGATAGTTAGGAACTGCTGGTTAGTTGTTAATGGCTAGAATTCAAATCCAGATATATTGTAGCTAGACACTCTTCCCTTTTGCCCATGATTTCTTCTCTTCCTCCCATCATATACCACAACCACTTCTTTAGAACTTTCACTAAGTGAAATGAATTGATTCCAAGTGATACTGGCTTGGTAATGACAGTCAGTTCAGTCTGTTACAACCTTTAAAAGAGCACAGCTGAACAGAATTACAAGTCCACCTTTTGACCTTCAAATGTGTTAATACCCTGCTAATTTAATGGTTTCATTTGGTGGTTTCATTGATCTACAGAACATAAGCTATATATTTCATAAAGAATCAGACTTTGGTGAGTTATTATTTTGGGTGCCTAAGTAAACAACATGATTTTCAATAGTGTTTAACAGATTTTTTCAGTACATGGGCACGGCTGAATTTGCACAGCATGACGTCTTGTTGGGCAAAGATTCTTTGTATACAACTTACATCAAGAAGAAAAGTTGATGAGCTTAGACTTGACAAAATAAATTTCACCCTAGGTTTTTTTTTATATTTCTTGTTTGAAGCCTTCTGCCTCTACTTCCTGTCAGGCTAACAGTGTTTTCCTCCATTTGCGCTGAAGAACAAAGTTTAACATTAAAAAATTTATTTGTATCGAACATACTTTTCTAGGTAAAGTCAATATCAAAAGGGTTTTCAAGGTAGATCATCTTTCAAGTGCAGTATTTTGCCCTTTTACAACTTAGGACTGAAGAGTCATAGTTACACAAAGACTTTTTTTTTCTTTTTTTCTTTTTCTTTTTTCTTTTTTTTCCTTTTCTTTTTTTTTCTTCCCCCCCCCCCCCCCCCCGGTAGAAGAACAGGGGGAGAAAAGCTCAAAATTCTGTCCTGAAATGAGACATAGAAGATGATTGAAAAACATTGTTCTCACCCCAGTATGGACTGATTGAAGAGCAGCTTATCTAGATATTCTTTCTTCATCTAGTTTAAGTTATATCTTTAGTGTTTTCAGCTAATGATTTTACTACCCTGCTTATAAAATATATTTTCTCCTGTAATTCCTGGCATTTATAGTCAAAAAAAAGTCAAAATACTGGTAAGTACTGAACTTTGTGGAAACTCAGCTCAGTTGCAGTTGAAATATCTGCTTGTGTGAGGTGAGGACATAACCTGATTTTTGCAAGTAATACTTGCCATCCAAGTCTCTGTTTTTAAATCAAAAATCAGTTAGATTTTGTTTGTACTGTCTCGCTTTTGAACAATGAGGCTTCTCTCGGCCTAATAGCCCATAATATGAATTTTGCTTGATTACTAAGTAGTTATATACATTGTAAAATTGAAATTAATGCTATTCTTATAGAAGGAATTAGAGGTTGAATGTAGGAAGCTCTTTACTATCTAGCTAGATTTCATGTCAGAGTGAATTCAACTGCTGATCTGCAGTACCAGTTGTCTTTCTGAAATAGCACAATAAATTTCTTTGAGTTGTTACAGCCTCGTTTTGAGAAACTGCTGCTAGTTATTTGCTACCAGCTATTGTAAGGAATTGCAGACCCACAAAATTGTTGTTCATAGCTTTGTAAACTATGATTTCACAAGTTTATATCACTCTATCATAGGCCACTCACACATATGTCCATTCTTGTTCCTCTACATCTTTTCTTGACTGGAAGGTGCCTTTTTGTTTTCTTCGTAGTAACTTATCTAGTTCAATGGAGGGTCCTTCTACAGATTCTGTGTTCCCTCCATATTTTGCCAACTCTTCTCTCACTCCTGATTTCCAGCATCAGCTGTGTATTACCTTGCAGCTGACTTTCTGCCATTTGCTAGTATTTACCTCATATTACTTCACTAACTCCAAAAATGTAAATGTAAAATTTTATATTAAATTTTATACTCTTGACCTAATCATCACAATTGTAACAAATGTTTATGGTTGTAAACATGCCTAGTTATTGGCAGAGCATAAATATTTACATATTGTATTTCAAGTGTGTGAGTGTACATGCATTCATGTGCCTGCTGGGAAGAGAGGTCTATTTTGCTCAGTACATTTCCAAAAAAGTTTGCAAGGTAAGAACATGTTTCCATGAGTGTGTACTCAGGTCAAGCTCAGTACAGTGAAGTCTGAATCTAGGTATCATGAGTAGCTAATTGTTGTTTGCATTTTTGTGAAATAAGTCACATAATTTACCTTGTGTATCTTGCAAAGATAACCATTGATGCAAAGGTAATCTCTTACATCTGCTTGGCTGGTCTCCACTATGATCAGCTTTTCCATGTTTTACAGTGTCTGTGACTCTATAAATGTGAAGATTTTGGAGAGCGTTCATGTATTTGGGGATTTGGTTCCTGTTTACCTCTCTTGCAGGATCTAGACGGACAACGTGCAAAATGGTTAGATGAAGAGAATGGTTCGGTCTTTGCTTTTTCATTATTCACATAGATGCAATAATTCCATGTTTTTATTACATGTGTCTTGAAAATATTAATCTTATTTTTATAATTGAGTGTTGTAAGATTTCCACGTGTCGAATGTCTTGGCGTTTGACTGCTACAGTAATTGGCTGGAATGCCATCGTGAGAAATTTTGTGCAAATGACTGATTATATTTGCTTTACTCTGTATCTAAGTGCTTTTGCTGTTTTAGTGCCTTTTCAGTAGTGAAATATCAAGTAGAGAAGCATTAAGAATGAAATATATATGCCACATACATTTTTTCATTATTTTAATTTTTAAAAATTGCTTTCAGTTTTATAGTGGTGAAGTGTTTTAAATCCAGTCTAGAAACTATGATGTTTTCTTAAATGAGTTTAAAGTGGTGAGCCAGAGTCTTGCTGAAATGCTAATGAGTCGAGTGGAGGGTTTTTTATTGGGTACATCATAAAATATTCTGCACAAAAAAAATCTAGCGTCACATAAGCTTTATAAATACATCATGTACTAGATTAGGTAGATAAGTACTTATAATAAATGTTAATTTTAACAGTGTTCCTAATTTTTGTCCTTCCAATTTATTGTGCTGAAAAGTTATTGTCTTAATTATTTTAGATTTTAAATAACCCAGCAGATGCAGACAAAAAAAAGTTACTTTCTTGGACTGGTTCATGAGTTAAGAAGCAGATGAATTGTTATACAATGAGCAAGTCTGCTCTCCTTCTTTAAGTTCAGAGAAAAGTGGGACAGGATGAAAATTCAGTAAAAAAAATTTTCAGGATTCAGGATCAGATATAATAAATTATGGAGCTGAAGTTAGGATGTATTGTCATTTTCTGAATGAATTAAGCAGGTAAGGTACCTAAATCAGATGAAAGAAAATGATACTTGATTATAGACCTGCTTTACCATTTTCTGAAGTGATTGTAGCCACTTAACTCCATCTTTGGAGAAAACACTTATAAATACTTTTAAATATCTGGCCCACAGAAATGGAAATGTCACTGGATTTGTGGAATAAATTTGTCATTTGTAAATATAAAATATGCTTGGATAAACTTTACTGTTTTCCCCATCTTGATGACTTGTTTTTAGTTGTTTTACTCAGCTACTAAAACAACAAAATATTGTTTTTAACCTCCTTTTCCATGAAAGTTGCTTCAAATTCAAAATTTAGAAAAAATTAAAATCACAATTCACAAATAAGAATATTTCATAAGCTTAAAGAAATATATGGTGCTATGGCATATCCTCCTGACTACCCAGAAAGGACAAAATTGAGTTTGAAAAGTTTTCCTTTGGTGGAAGTTGCCACGTTTTAATGGCTATGCAAACAGAGTGAGTGTTTCATTACAAAAGTAATTTAAAATAGTGGTTCAAAATAAGATTGACTGCAGTTATTTAATATCCAACTTTTGCCTCTAAACTAAATCAAATCTGTATTTCTGTATACTTGTAAAGAGCAATGCTTACTATTTTACTTAATTTTCTTCTTAGTTACCTAGACAGTTATTTGCATAATCATACTTCTTAAAGCATTTTAAAAACTTACACCATTTGCAACAAACAAGACCTTTTTTTTATCTGTAATGCTCTGTGTAACAGATTTGTACCATTACATATACATTTTGTCTGGGAACTACTATGTTTTGGTAGCAGATGAATGTTTGAATATTTGCCTTGTGAATTCATGAAATTTGAAGCAAAAATTTGATACGGGCAGATAAAATATTGAATTAACACTGGAAATAGCTTTATATTGTGTCCTGTTGTTTTGAGTCTTTGCTTGCTCAAATACCTGAGGAAAGGTACTGTTGCCCAAAACGGGATGACCCGTGTTTTCACTCTTATCTACAACACAAGTCTGGAGTCTGAGTATTAATAGTTTTAGTTCTGTACAATTTGTGGACTATCGGTCTTTCTGTTACAGCTTATTCATGCATAAAATAACAGTTTCTGTATTGCATGATGATGATCACAAAATGTTTTTCAATTATAAAGTTCTGCAAATGTGATGAATATTATTAAAGTTTTGTAGTATCCTTGTTAGCCATTTTAAATGCTTGCCAGTAATGCACACACTGGGCTTTGTTTGTCCTGTAAGTTTAATAGTATCTCTTCACACAAATACGATTCTTTAGAAATCTAATATATAACGTCCATATTTTGAGATGTTACACTATTGACCATTTGTTATAATGGAGTATCTAGTTGCAAAAATACCTCTGTGGGCCTGGCATTTCCTGAAACTTCCTTCCTTCCCAGCCGTTTTCTAAGAGTGTGCTCAGAGCTTCATTGATATTTGTCTGTGTAAAGTATCAGGAGACAAATTGCTCACTTCTGGTTTTTCTCATTGAGAGAACAATTTTTCTCTCATCGAGCTGTTGGAGCGAGTCCAGAGGAGGCTACGAAGCTGATCAGAGGGCTGGAGCACCTCTCCTATGAGGACAGGCTGAGAGAGTTGGGGTTGTTCAGCCTGGAGAAGAGAAGGCTCTGGGGAGACCTTACAGCAGCCTTCCAGTACCTAAAGGGGCCTACAGGAAAGATGGTGAGGGGCTGTTTATCAGGGAGTGTAGTGACAGGACAAGAGTTAATGGGTTTAAGCTGAAGGAGGGGAGATTGAGATGAGATCTGAGGAAGAAATTTTTCTGAGGGTGGTGAGGCCCTGGCACAGGTTGCCCAGACAAGCTGTGGATGCCGCTGGATCCCTGGAAGTGTTCAAGGCCAGGCTGGACGGGGCTTTGGGCAACCTGGTCTAGTGGAGGCTGTCCCTGCCCATGGCAGGGGGGTTGGAACTAGATGATAAGGTCCCTTCCAACCCAAACCATTCTATGATTCTATGATTTTATGATTCTTTAGACATGTGAATGCTTGAGTAACAAACTACAAATGAGAAGAAAACTTGGTGTAATTTTACAAGGGCCTGATCCAGAGCTGATTGAAGGCAGTAGGAATGTTTCTCTTGATTTTGTTGGAGATCGTGTTGGAAAGAATGAGGCCTAAGAAAAATCAGAAAGTCCACAACTGTTATTTGGCTACTTCTTTTCTTATGAGCTTTAATTTAGTTTGGTAAAATATGTTAATGTCCACTTGATACTGAGTAGCCTCTAAAATCGATTAATTTTTGGTGTTGGGAAATAACACCAAGAGTGACCATTGTGTAGATGGGAGACATGAAGTTCAGAACTGAAGACAGAGTTCATGAAGCCAGTACTTCTAGATTAATATAAGGTTTTGAGTATCTGAAAACTGTTTGAAAATGATCCAGGTAGACTCTATTCTTAACTTTTACTGGTTTTGGGGTTTTGTATCACGTCAAATACAGTGCTTTCTTATCTCCAAAGATTAAATTTGCCCATTTTGCCTAGGTAATATTTATATATGGACGGGGAAGAGAAGACAGTATCCAGATTTGTTGACCCCTGAGATACAATATTGACCCTAGTGAGTATTAACTTCTCAGATCAATAAATGCTGTTATTGACCTCAAAGAAAAATCAATAGCAGCTTGTTAATTTGCAAACTATGACTGCAAGAAAATGGTACACATTTTGTTCTTCATTATCACCTATTTATATCTATATTTTAACGCCTTCAGTATTTCCACCTAGAGATCATCATGTCAAAACATTTCAATCCCAGCTGTTAGAAGGTTGGGGAGACAGACATTATGGAATAATTGATGAGCAGTACATGTTATTTCCCATATCTCATGAAAATAATACCCTGAACAGTTGTATCTCACCTGCGTTGTTTTCCTTTTTTGGGTAGTCCAGTTCATTTCGTTTCATTTTCTCTAGTGCGCTTCATCAAACCGTTGCATAAAAGTGCTATATTTTAGCTGCTAAAAGAACATTTCTACATGAATAATAAAGGGGATGAAAGACTGACTACTGAAAACAAGGAGACTGAAAGTGATCACTATAAAATCATAATTAATATACAGTAGATTTTTCCTATTTGCATAAGGATGACAGGTTTCTAGGCAAGAATCTGCTCTGCAGCAAGCTGAAATATAACTATGTGACTATATAACAAAGAAAAAAGTTTTAAATGACAAAGTAGTGGTGGAGAGGTGTTGTTTTGTATCATAGCAGGTTTTGTATATAAACACTGAAATGTCAGGTTTTACATAGTTTGAAATGCCTAAAAAATGCTTATTGCTGAAATTCAAATGTCATAACAGTTCTTCTGCATATATATCACTTTCATATTTAAACTTAAAACCCTCATAAATGATTTAATATTACTTTGGCCTTGTTATGATCTGACTGCCAAAAAAGACAGAAGCTGATTTTTATCTGGTCTGGAGAGTAGTGTTTTCATTCACAGAAGACAAAGCACAAGTCTGTCAGCCTTTTACAGTCATTAATTCTGTCTGATACATCTGCAGTGATCTTGGCAAACTGATTGCTATGTTTAGAAAACTTTTCCTTCATTAAATGACAGCATAAGAGGTACTCAAATGCAAAAATAAGGCAATAGTTTAATTTTTACAACAACTGAAGTGGCTGCAGGTTTTTTGCCAGTCTGATGGCTATATAATTTTGCCTTCTAATACCATGAGCTCCCAGAACTTCATTTGTGCATCCATGTTATCCTCTTGAGAGACAGAGTCAATGATATTATACGCATTCTGTAGATAGGCAGACCAAAGCATAATGAGGTTAAATGAAAAAAAAAAAAAAAAAAAAAAAAACCCAAACCAAACCAAAAAAACCGCAAAAAACTCCGCAGCACCAAGCTGGGTTAATCTCTGAGGTTCAGATAAATGAGGCCAGTGCTGATCTGGACAGAGATTTGTGGTGATTATGCAGTATCTTTTCTGTCTTACAGAAGAAGTCCTGAATGGTCAGGAAGGGTGGTATCTATAAGCATATATAGACATCCGAAATAGTAGGAACAGTTTTCCTGCTTCTCTCTGACGTTTTGAGTCACCTTTGAGTAACCAAGGAGTTTGGAACCTTCTACAAGACACCAAAACAGAAGTGATGTGGGAAGGTAGCAGATTTGGGGAGGATGGAAAGTTCATAGTCGCACTACAGGAATAGAGAGATCATCTCAGTTTTACAATTTAGGATTATCTCTTTTCGGCCTATGCAGCTTTCAGAGCAGCACCCAGCTTATTCCAAGGGCCAAATTGTCCATAGTCTATCAGAATTTTAGTAGTAGAACTGGGAATAAAGTCTGGGGCAACCAGATGAACTCTTGATTGTGAGCCAAATGTTGTTTCTTGACTCTGCGTTCCACTTTTTCAACCTGGAAGTTATCTAGTCTGCTCAGGAACACTGTGCTACAGTGGCTGGATCTCAATATGACCCCAGGTCTCAGGGTGTCAGAAGATGCTGCTGGTGACAGTTCTCATGGTGCCTTAATGGCTGTCTGGCACCTGGTGAATTCTCTGCTCCAGAAGCATTGTCTTTAAGGTGTACTGAGTTCAAGAAAAAGCCTTATGAATTCAAATTCCCAGTCTTCTGCTACAAACATCTAATGCTTTATTTTCCCTTTTAATAGTCTCTGTAATCACTAGAATTGTTTACCTAACTGATGAGAGGCTCTTAGGACTGATACTAGGTCTAACTTGCCCAAAAGGGAAGGAAATAAAATATAATCCACAATGTCTTAATTTTTAAAAAGTCTTGTTCAAAATCCAGCTTATGTGGTACGTCAGGAGGTGTTCAGTTTATAACTGTAATATCACTGAATTTAACTTCTCAGTAGATTTCACTGACGGCGCAGTTACTGATTTCCATAATTGAAACGTTTTGAGATTTTGCACTAATGGTCAGTGGGGCACAGGCTAGTAATGTTATGAGATGAGATGTTCTGCTTAGCCTCTTTGTGAATTACTTTTACTCTCCACATTTTGCTTTATTAAGGGAATTTTCCATTTACTTCCTATTTTTGGAAAAACTCTCTGTGTTATTAAAGTATATAAAATATTTGATGCCATAAAATGGATCTATTTTAGTTTGATAAACTAGAAATATGCTGCAGTGTGAGGGTCAGAGCTTATAATACATACTGTTAGTACTTTTTCATTTTTCTATATTAGGAGATTAGTGAAAAATAAGCTCTATCAATTAAGTTTTATTGCGAAATTATCTTCAGATGTACAGCAGTGAAGATGATATTGAGTGATAACACTAGAGTGGATTTTGTATAAAGCAATTACAGCTTGAAAACCTCAATCTGAATGAAAATATTGCTCAGGGTTTTTTATAATCTAGCATTAATACCCAAAAACACTTCCTTTAGAAAGTGCTTAAATTACCTCTATTAAACACAAGACATTCCTAAGGTGTTCATGTGTGCTACTGACTGAAAAATACTTTACTGATACCTGGTTTCACTACTCATGCTTAGGCAAATCTGTAAAGGACATATAAGCATACGGTTCCACCTCTTAAGATGATTCTGTGTTTCTAATATTACCATATTTTCCTAAAGATGTTACCTTTCTAAATGAATAACAGTCCTTAATTCAGAAATTATTTTATGTAGATGTACTTCAATGGTATGAAATTTTTTGCATTTTTAAAAGCAATGATTTACCCTGAGAGAAGCAGCAAGCCTTTTTCACAATATAATGTAATACATATAGCCACATATGTTTCCTTGACATGTTTTTCGGGAGATGAAAGTGCATTGAGCTTTGCAAAATGAATTTCAAGATCTTCAGAAGTCAGTTGTGTAATTCTGCTCATAATGAATGAAATCTATCGGAATCTATCTTTCCTATCGTAGTGTTCCATTCTGCCATCCCACCTTTGGTGGGACAGGCAGCCCCTCAAAGCACATAAAGGACTTTGTTAATTTAGAAAAATCAAATTGGTCAAGAGCTGCAAAGCAGTTCAGTCCCTATTTATGGCATTGGGAATTCTACACGTAGCAATCACTACTTGTTTTGGAATAGCATACTTCAAAATGTTTTATTGAGTGCATGTACAAGAGAAGTAGCTCTGCAAAACACCCAATTTGGAATAAACTAAACAGTACCTTAGGGAGGGTCAAATAATTTCAGAAGTGTATCAGTTGTACTCCATTGTTTCATTGTAGATAAATAGCATGTGGCTCTGACCAAATCTCCAGTGATGCCAGCATGAATCAAGACAATTGAGTCAAGTGGTTACAGGTTTCCATCCTTTCAAATTGATCAAATTGAAATAGCCCATTAGGAATTGATTTAAATCAGTTTAGATAAGCTCAGTCTTAGTCCTGGCCCTTGAGGCTTTGGCTACTGAAAGTTCACTTGAAGCTGGACATATACCAGCTCCACAGGCCATCAACTTTATTAGTGTGGAGATAAGCTGATTAGATCTTGTCAATCAAAGGTGCCAATATCTCAATTGAGCGTCTCTCCCAGTCTTTCTCTCCTTCTTTGTTGCCCGCTTCAATGCCTTAAAAAAAAAAAAAAAAAAAAGAGCAAGCAAGAGAGAGATGTGTGGTATGCATCCCCCTGGTTGTCACCAAGCAGGGTGCAAGAGTACTGTGATGATGTGGTGACTATATTAAAGAGGACATCAATTTGTTTTAAAGTGTTTTGATTTTTTATGGTGGCATTAAGAGAGAGAACATTGTGGTTGCAGCTTTACTAGAAAGCAAAGAGTTCTAGAAGGAAAAAAAAAAAAAAAAGTGTTTCTTTGAAACCTACCGGGTCTTTGAGTCTTGCTGTGCCAATGGGCGCTTAAGTGCTCCTGTAACTGGCATACTCTGATCCACCACCAGCTTAGGTACTATTCTTCTCTCCAAATTATTCATTTATATAAAATGAAAAGATTTGTGGATGTTTAATCCTTGCAGAAGTAATTTTAAATATTTGTTAAATATAGCCTGTTTGGGAAATGTTTGGTTATGCCAATAATGAGCATGATATATTGTAACAATCTGGGAAATCACAGCATGAATTAAGGTCAGGTTAGAACATATACAGTGACCCTCTCTCTGAAAATGAAGCTATGCATGCACTGAATAAATACATGCAGGTATTTGCATCTCTGCTTTGTAGAGGAAAAACCAGACAAACAGAACAACAGCTGTAAAAATCTAATAGTGCAGTGTTTCAGCTTTAGGCTTCATCATATAGTTAAAGATGGTATAGAGGAAAACTGGGCTTTTGTTCTTCACATCTGAAGTTTGCTCACACCATGCCTCCCTCATACTTCAAATGCAAACAACAGAAGCCCGTCCTTTTCTTCCATCACCCTACACTCACCACCCAATGAAGGCTGGAGCTACAGTGCTGCAGAACTACATTGCCACACTGGATTATCTCTTTATCAGTTATTCTTCACTCCACTGTATCAATTTTCCACTAACCAATCAGACATTCCTCTTAGAAAAGACTGTTTGACTATTTCTTCTAGATAAATGTATTTATAGCTACACCGATCCACACAGGCAACTCATGTGCTACATGTCTTGGGGAGAGAAAAGGAATTACTTGCTCCTTCCAGGAGACTTCAAGTGTATCCCCTCTAGTTAATGCTGCTATTTGGGGATATTCCGGGAAAAAAATAAAAATCTACTATCTGTGGGAGGGACTGTGAAGATCTTAATTATTCACTTGGGTACTGGAGTTCAGATATAACTCTGTTTTATGTTGCAAACTGCACCACTGTATTTACATAGAACTGAAAGATGCTCCTGTCTGATCTCACCTTTGTTTCCTGCCAGTCATTCCTGCCAGCTCCCCGTTCAGTCTGCATGCAGAGGGGAAGTTAATAGCCAACTTCAGCGCAAGGAGGATATCATAGCAGTAAGCTCTCTGCATTATTCAAGTGGGAGTTTTCTTTTGCCACTCCCCCCAAAAATATAAAACGTTCCAAGCAGGTTTAAAGACATTTACATGGGAAGAAATTGTAGGGAGAGTAGCCTTATTGCCTGATTGTAGCTAATTAGAATTCCTCCATGTTTAGATGGGGTTGCTGAGCTGTATTTTTTTTTCCTGTCTCATATACTGTTAACAGCTCTTGCGCTGCAGTTACAGTCAATCGGAAGCAAATGGTTTTTTTGAGAAGTTACTGAAGGAAATCTATCTAGCAGACCACTAATCAAATGACACACCTTTTTCCTCCAGCTACTTCTCATATTGGAATCACTAACTCATTGTTTAAAATCTCATTTTGAAGGCTACAAAGAAATGTATTGGAGTTCCAACTTGCCCTTTGATTGGTCTGCCTTACCTTCATTAGTCATATTTTTTCAGACTGATGTTTGTTTCTAATGCAGTTGTCTTTGAAAACCCATTTTTTTACTGGTTGTATGGAACTGTGCAGCATGGAACTGAATCAACAGTACAAAAAACATGGTGATAATATTTGATAGTAATCTAGTATTTCACAGTAAGTCTGGATAGTATGGTCATGACTTCCAAAATAATTTGTACATTATTAAAAATAGGATGTGCTCAATGTGAAATTATATGTAGATGGAACATACTTTTTGTCTGGGCAATTCCGAGACTGCTAAATAACATTTTTATCTCTTCTTTCAGTCAAGTAGCAAGTGGAGGAGCTGAGCTCTGTCTTGATGGCTGAGTCTAACGTAGTCTTATTGCTGTGTTCACTTCAGCAGACCCCTTCAGTTAATACTTAAATTCAGCTTAGCATATGGCCACAGAAGACAGTAAATACAATTTCTGGAAAGATGTGTTAGCCAAATAAGCAGGGATTTTTGGCAAGTTTTTACTTCAGGGCTACAACTGCTACTGAAGTTATTTGAAGTTTGCATCATGTGTGTACTGTATTTGGGGATGAGTGTGCCTAATGAAAATTATATATGCTTGTAAACATCCTCCCATTGTTATTTAATAAAAGCAAATCTAGAACATTGCCGGAAGGACTTGTATGTTAAGGCTCACTTTGACAGCAGATTTGTAATGTTCTTATTGAAAGTGCTTAAAAGTCATTTAAGGAGGGTCTGTAACTTTGAGGCCACTATCTTGAGGGAATGGTTTCAATGTAGTGACTCACTTTTGGACATAAATAAAAAGCTGGCAGTGCTTAGGGTTGTTTTTTTTCCCTTTGGAAGTTTTGTTGTTAAACAACCAAGAAACCCGTTCAGTTCATGGCATTGTTACAGCTCAGATGTGAAAGCTTGAAAATATCTTCATCAGTACACTCTTTTTCCATTGTGTTTGTTTTCTTTTTCTTTTTTTTTTTTTCTATTTAGAAAAAAGACTTTTTATCACTATGTCATAATCAGCTAATGAATGTGTTTCAGTGAGGTAATGTAAAATAAGAAAATAAGAACTGGAATGAATTACCGTGTGTACATGTACTCCATATACTTCTTTCACAAATTTTCCCAAGCCATCTTCTGGAGATAATATTTACTGACTATGTATGTGCTGATTGCACAGAATTATATTGCATATATAACACTACAGGCCAGGTTAAAGGTATCCACTGTGAACTGTCAAACACAGAAGCAAATTTTAGTATTAAAAAAAATAAAATAAAATCAGTAATTGTTTTATGTTCTTCCTTGGAGGTTAGTCCATCTTCAAGCATTAGAGGGCCACAAGCATCCATTTTCCCTGTTTTCCCTGCAGCTTGCCAGTTTTCTAACCAGGGAGAAATGTAAGTGAATATTGGAAAGTAAAGTTACGATTGACTAAGCTTCCTTTTCAGAAGACTCTTGGTTTTAATGAATTTGACAGAAAACGTAATTCAGAAAAAGTCCTCACTTTTTGCTTTTTAAAATCATATTCTTGAATTGTGAAGTAATTCAACTCTTCTGCTTTTAGAACAACATTCAGATGTCTCTGATCTCTACATTTTGGGAATTCTTATTAGCTTAAACACAATCACTTTCAGGAAAAGTCCTACGAGGAAGAAGGATTTTTCTCAAATGGAAAAAAAAAAAAAAAGGAAAACAAAAAAGGGAGGGAGAGAGAGAGGAAAAAAAATCTTTTCCTGTTTCTTCCCTGAGGCTGAACTGTTTATCACTCCATCCTTGTTCGATAGAAGTGAATTTTATAATAAAATTTTCCCTAATCGGGCTCTGTCAGTGAGGTGTCTTATCGTAGGGAGGAAAATGACACCGATCCTATCGAAAAACAGAGACGATGTCACAGTGTCCCCAATCACAGCTACTCAGCTTCCATATCTACCTTCTCCACAAACACCAAGCACTGCTTTTTCATAAGAACATCAAAACCTAGCGAAGTCATTAAAATTGCACCCGCGTAGAGTTGCAGGGATCAGCCGCACTAGCGCAAAATGGGATGTGGGAAAACAGACTCTCTAAATGTGCTAATTCCATTGTCACGTGTTTACGGCTTAATTTTAATCAGTTAAAAAAGCCACACATTGCAATAAATTGGCATTATCTTCTGTGACACCAGAGGACACAGTTGGTTCAAGGATTTAGAGGGTCGCTGGCAACAGTATATAGTGTTACAGACAAAGTATTTTTACGCTTGAACTACGGTAGCTAAGGTGCAATCCCCAGTTAAGACTGCAAACAAAGACTATAACCCACACAGTACTAAGTTCAACATGCAGACCACCTTCAGCCTGGAGACAGGGTAGAATGCTAAACTGAATATTGCTGAAGAACATTTTCTAATTTAATGGTTAAAGGTAATTTGTTGGCCAGTATAATTGAGGTTGCAGTTCAGTAGCGTTCTCTTATGCGTCCTGTACCATAACGAAGAAAGATCTATTGGAAAAATCCCTTCGCTGTATTTGCATTCAGTTTCTAAACTGATGGTACTTGTTTACATTGTGCCATTAGATTTCTTCCTCAAAACTGTGCGTTGCATTTTCTATTCCTCTGCTCATGGAAGTGTAGGTAAATCAGCCAACACAAACTGAAATGTGATAGTAGTAATACTGCTGCTTCCAGCGAAACCTTTATGGAAAGTTTAAGTTTTCTAATTAGGTAGTATCACAGGTCACATGAGAATTGTACATGGTATCCATCTCTACTCCTCCCATTTTCTTTCTTTTCCTTCCCCCCCTCCCCCTTAGACTTGTTCTTTCACTTGAATATGGCTGATCAAAATGCTTATAAGCAGCAGGGGAATTATTTTCTGTAGAGCAGTAAGATCTAACTAATAAACATCCATTTCAATAAAACCGTGTCTATAAAAGTTGTCTAGTTTTTTTCAGTGCATCAAACATGAAAAATGTGTGTGACCAGTTTAATTCTAGAATGAGCAAACAGAAAGCAACCAAAGAAACAGTTGGGGTAGGAATTTAACTTTTCCTGAATAAACAGGTCCTTTTAGGGTGTGAGCAGGTCGATAGCTGAACACAAATGTCTGTTTAAAACAGCACTAAAGAGCACTGCTAAATAATTACACAAAGTCATTACTGCAAAAAACAAGATGTGTTTAGTGTAGGATGCAGGTCATCACTCTGCTGTTTCCAACATTTGATATTTTGGCTTGGACAATTTAGTGCCAAGTATGTAGCATATCATTTCCATGCATTCTAAACCCTACAAGCTCTTCAAAAATAAACATGAAAATGGCCAAAGAAACTATTAACAGTGAGCAATGAACAGCATTAGCAAATAGAGTTAAATTAGCGTATGCATCTCTTTTGCATGTAAAGAAATAGGATCATTTGACCTATTTGGAAACAAACCTGCAAACTGTTTTAGATGGAAAACAAAGGGACAACATTATCTGACCTTGAGTTAAATCCAGAATTTTTTCATTAATTACATGTTTGTAAAAAATAAGAGATGCTAGCAATGAAAAAAAAATTCCTTAAATATATAAAAAAGGTTTTACACTCTACAGTTAATTTATGCATGAGTGATACACTGAAACAAGTTTATTGTCTGATTTTTCTGAATTTAATATCTATTTCTGTGCTTGCAATTTTCTTACTGATTTGGGTTTGTAACATGATGCAAGCTATGTTTTTTGCACTTCTTACCTGTTTAAACGGCTTGGGTAAATATGCAGGGTCATTTTATTAGGATAATAGAAAAAAATTGAGTGCAAATATAAAACACTGTTCTCTTCTATGTCTGGATTAGCAGCGAACTCTGCATGACAAAAAAAGACTTATGTCAGTATACTTGGCTTTATAAAGACCATTATGACTTTGATCTCTAAACCAAAATACAAACGTCTAATTGTTCGAAAGATTTTACCTGAGAGTTTTGCCACTGCATTTCTATGGATGTGTGCTTATGTTCTGTTGGGAAGAGCGTGACATATTATTTTTTAAAAAATGCTTTTGATTTTGGTTTAAAACCTGGCAAATTAGCTAGTGGAGTGTTTCTTTAAACTGCACTGCTTGCAGGTTTCCCCAGTTAAGACCCCCTAAGATTGTTCAGCTCACTTATAACAAGTGATATAGGTGATGACATATCACAGCCGGGTTTGGGACATCCACTTTGGATGGACTAACGGGTATTATAAACTGTCTGAAAATTATTAGCCAGTTCTTTAGAGGCGTGAGCTGGTCAGTCTCTGCCTCTTTCTCCTGTCTCTCAAAACTGCCCGATTTTTACAACCTGCACTTAGATCCTGTGCTGTAACTGGTTTGTGATCATATTTAAGTGGAATTACTGAATTTGGTTGCTTTGAACTGAGTGTGGGTTGGGGTGGGGAAGTGGGAGAGTTAGTTCATGTTAGATGCATATATAGGAGAAGAGTATTTGTTGGTGCTTATATTTGCATGCTTCTGTGCTAAAATTTTTAACTTATACCTATAAGCTAAGAATTTACTTGTTACTTATAGCAGAGTAGTAAAATATTTTACACTGAGTATATCACTTTGAAAACAGAAGTGTAAATCTAAATAGGTATTTTGTCTCTGAAAAGATGAACACAAAACAACCAATATTAATGTACCCAAATGTGCATTTTAAAGGTTATGAGGTGAAAGGATATTTTTTATAGATAGAAAGATGTTTACATTCTGTACATTCTTTTTAATAAAAGATAAGTGGAAATCATTGTTTCATATCTAGTTTTACAGAAAAATGTCAAAATAAGTGATGCTTATTTATGAATTCTGCACAGAATCACTTGAGTTTCATCTGTTTACATTGTGGATAATTTCATTAATTTAGATCTCTAAGTATGCACATTGTATTGAAATAGTCTTTCATTTACAGAGCTCATCACTTTTGTAAATTGTAGGTATGTTTGCTTATCTAAATGCAACAAAACCAGAGGGCTGGCACTCATTTATAAAACTATAAACTTCTTGTGTTATACTTTTGCACACATAGGCTGCGCCATTGAGCCACCAGTCAGATAAAACTGTTTTCTTAACTTGATATTGTGTAATGGGTGGAACTGAAGATGTACTTAACAGAACTGGATATCAGCATCTTTTTGTGTTTGTTACCATAATGGAATTTGGGGAAAATACAGCATGTTTCTAAGTACCTACTTGTAACGTTAGTCAGTGTCTTATAAGTTTGACCCTATTAGATTTTTTTGTATCTGTAAATATGCTGTAGTTACTTTTTAATACAGCGCTTATAACACAGTTATTTGTTCTTTTGAAATGTATATCAATTTCCTATTAAACATTTATCCACATACCGGGGATATTAATAATAAATTTACCAAAAAAGCATCTGGCTGTATTTGAGTAAGAGTTAAAAATGCAGTATTAATAATATGCAAGTAGTTAAAAGGTGGGTTTCCTGATCAGGATTTAAACTTAATTCATTTCAAAAAGGTGTCTGTTACTCTAATTAAAGTAACTTTTTCAAAAAGTATAAAGGTACTTTAACATATATATATGTTTGTATATATAAATACACACACACATAAGCATATGCTTTTAATTTAGGTATTGAATTTTATCCATACTGTAAGATCAACCAATTAACCTCTCTATCTGTGAAAGGGATTTGAGAAGTCAAAGTGAATATTATTGCTGCTCATCTAATTGAAGATGTAAAATGTCCTGTAAGTCTAGGCAAAAGATTATTCTGTTCTGCTTAATTTGTAATACACATTAGTAATATATTTGCATAAACACTAACCATATCTAATATGGGGGGAGGGGGGCAGGGTCTCTGAACATCATGTTTAGTATTTTTAGTTTCCTGGGGTTTGTTGTCTTTCAGTGTCAGATATTTGGTGTTTTTACTTTTTGAATCAGGGTACAATACATGAAAAATATAAGCACATTTATGTGAAATTAACAGTCACTTAATGATATGAAGGTATTAGAAAAAGAGGGAATTACCTTCTTTAATGGAACTATTAAACCTTCAGTTAATACTGATTAGTAAGATAAACTTCACACTCTGTAGATCTATGATATATGCTGTTAAAGATGCTGTATCTTGTTTCAGAAAATCTTCTGTTTAGAAACATGTGTGTTTTATTTTTAAGTGCCAGTTTGTTTTATGCAGATAGTCTCGATTTTTTCTTACTGTTGTCATTATATCTGGTTTTGCATGTGGCTCTGTGTCTCTCTGTGTGTGTTCTGTTTATGAATCTTTGTGGGGGGATACATGCGATCTTAAAACATTATTTGCATCTTTGAAATCCTGTTTTGTATTACTGTGGCCAGTTTTTCTTTCTTGTCATTGCGGATTCAGGATCCAACTTACCTGAAAACACAAATTCTGCTTGGTCCTGATAAGATCACTTCTTATGAAGCAGAATATATTTATAAATGGTCATTTTCAAAGCTCTTTAATATTAATTTCTAATGTTACAACAACGTAATGTGATTTTTTTTAACGTGATTCTATCAGGGTATTGTATTATTCAGCCATTTTTATAAGTTCATATGTGGTGATGTCGTAGTTTTTCATTACCAACATATAATGATGTATTCTGAAAATGTGCTGTCACTTAAATGTGTATGTACTTAATTTGGTTAGGAGACATATGTCTGTGATCACTAAAAAAGCATAGCAGAAATTACAGTATAAAGAACAGCAGACAGAGTCATTAGGTTTGAAGTATACCTACCTTGTGTATATAAAATAATTACAAAGTAATCAGAAACTCTTCCTTGTTTCTAGTATATTAAAGGGATGTTGTATAAATGTGGTGCAGTGGCATGGGGCAAGGTTTATTTTATGCCAGTGCAGCTGGTTAGGAAATCTGCAGTATCTGCAGCTTGTATGTATAACGCAGTCCAGCAGATCTCTGCCTTGTAATTATTCTTGCTATATATTACCTTGCTACTTCTATTACCATAGTACTAAGGATCTTTGTCTTGGATGAAGACTCTTGTATTATTTTCTGTGCAAATGGAGGGAAAAATACTTCCTATTCCAAAGCCCTAGCAATCAAACAGAAGATGGATGAGGATTAGCAGGCTGAAAAGTAAAAGAGCAGTGATGATTAGCATCCTGGGCAGGGATCTTGACGCATCTGTGGCCTGCATGTGATAAGTTTTGGGAGGTTTTTTTTTTCTTCTCACAAACATTATAGCAATAGAGTTTTAACAGTGGGATTGAGAAAGTTTGTAGGGAGAAATTAGTAATTGTAAAGGTAATAGAAAGGTAATTGTAAGTGGGTCTGAAAATCCTCCCAATTGTACTGAGCAGTGAGAGAGAGGGAAATGGGTATTTGCTTGCAGATTTCACTGGTAAAAAGTTGGTCCCTTTGACTGGTCAAACAGACTGGCCAAGAGGTTGATTGAGATACTGAATAAAAATTGAAAAAGTGCAATTTGCCTGGCCTTGAAAATGAAGATGAGCAACTGAAATTTGACATGGGAGAGGAACGGAAACTAGAAGTGGGAGTGAAGGAAGTAGAGGGAAGCACTGCAAAGAGAGGGATAAGTTGCCCAAATCACCGACTAGAAAAAAAAGACTGTTTTTGTCAAGGCCAGGGAATAGATTATTTGAGTAATTAATGCAAAAGCTTATGAAAGCCTGGACAGGAGATTTACATATCAGTTGATAGGAGAGTCTGTATTTCAGCATTGCCTAGAAAGAATCTACAAGATTTTAGACCTACTCTGGTGAAAAGAACCTGAAGATTATGCTTAGATGATGCAGAAATAGCAATGGTACCATGGGAACAGAGAAAAGACGTAACAGGGAGAGTTGAGGATGCTAGAAAGTTGAAGAACTTTTTTCTAGCCATGTTGAACTGGAACCAAAGGCTGGATATATTCAGGGGTGTTATGAGAGACAAGTCTTCTTAGATCATGTCTTTTTTCATTAAAACTAGAACCTACTATTGATAGTCTCAAGTAATTCTGATGTCAGATAACTATTTAACATAATAAATCAGGAGGCTAGAATAAAACTGGTCAGCCTAGATTTAATGTGAAAACCTTCATCCGTCTTGTGCAGTATGCTAAGGAGTGTGTTATGGTAGATAATGTACACAGGAAAGGTCAAAATAAAATATGTTTATTTTCTGGATCATCAAAGCTCACAAAAGGAATTTTTTCCAGGTTTTGTTTTATTTAGGCAAATGGCTGCACATTGTGATAAATGTGCACACATAACTTTTTTCAATAGTTTCACTGTCACAGCACAGTGCTTGAATATTTAAAAGTGTGGTAGATCTAAGGCTTAGTTGTTGAACTTGTGGAAGCATTGACGGAATGTGTTAAAACCAATTGTTCAGTTCAATGCTAGTGATGGACTGAGAAACACAAGAGTAACATAACTATTTGCTATCAGGAAAAACATTTGAAAAAACTCCTACAGCCTTATAAGGCACTGTGAGATTTTATGTATGTGCCTTTTGCATATAGACACACAAAATTTCTCTCTCTTTTCTTCTCTCTGTAAATATATATATACACACACATACATGCATCCAATTCTTAAGTAACACTTGGGAAGTAGTAAATAAACCCCTACTAGTTTGTCGTCACGTAAACAGGGGGACAGCTGATTCTAATGAAATCTTTGTAAAATGAGGCACCCTCTTTTTCAGACCTGAGAACAGGCTTGTGTTCCCAGTCATATGTCTGTCATTTCAAACTACATCTGAGAAGAGTTTTAGCTTCTCTGCAAACTTTTTCATTTTGAGGAAGCTCGTTGGGTGGTGTGGCAGTAACCTGTTTGGTTGTGGCCTTAGTATGGTAGATGGGTGTAATGATTGATTCTGAAGTTGGTGTCACCCAGGGATCGCAATGGGGATGGCTTACATTAGACTTTGTAAAATGAAGAAAAAGGTCCAGTAAGATTTTCGTAGGATATTTATTGAAGTATTTTGGGTTTGGTTTTATGGGTGTTTTTTTTAATAGTTCAGTATTGCAGTGATGCGTAAATGCTGCACAGAGATTTACATAGCAAGTGGTCTCATTTCTTTCTTAAGAATTTAATTTCAGGTCCTGCAAGTGAAGAGGTTTGCTTGCGCCATGCTGTACCCGCTTAATCTTGTTCCAGATTGCTTCACATTTATGTGCTATTCCTAAGGGCCTTATTGAAAAGGTTGGATTTGCACCTTCCAGGTTCAGTATTATCTACTCAAAGTTTTCCATGGCTGTTGTCTTGCATGTGGCCTAGAGAGGGAGAATAATTTGATAAGTCTGTATTTAAACTGATCTCTAAAGTGGAGAGAGAAACTGCTGACATACCTGGTGGAGGAAAATGATTAGACATTGACATAGCTCATAAATTCATAGATTTTAAGGATGGAGGACTGTTAAATCATCGTCTCATCTACTGTATAAAAGAAAGCCATTGAATCTCACCTAATTATTTCAGCATTTAACTCAGTAAGTTGTACGCATGAAAATATCTTGTCCGGAAATCCACCATTGGTTTGAAGGTATCGAGATGGGGAAGTCATCTCTTTCCTTAGTAATCATTCTAATAGTGAATCAGTCTGCATTTAAAGCAGCGGGAGATCCTATTTTTAATCTGAGTTTGCCTGGCTTCAAGGTTCAATCCTAAATTCTTCTTATTCCCTTTTCTGAGAGACGAGACTGCATTAGCAAGTGGAACCTTCTGCCATGAAAATATTTAGGACCATAACTAAACTTCTTTTCAGTTCTATTATGATAACTGAATTCCCTAAATCCCTCATTGTAAAATTTGTAAATCTTTTCTGTGGCCCTTCACTGTACTCTTCAATTATTCCACACCCTTTTTAAAATACGGAGAGGAGAAGGCGCTTTCAATTCAGTCTGGTGTTGTATTTCAAGGGAGTATGATTCACAGGTGATTCACTACGATTATGCAAGACATCATCAGGCAGCTTCTGTGTTGCTTTTAGGTTTCATGTCTGCCAAGTTATCAGAGTGTGTCATACCAACTCTGGTTTACTTTCTTTGTCTAACTGTAGAAAATGTGGTAAAGAATCAAAAGTAAGATAAGGTCTCCTGAGCAGCCATGTTTTATGTTTTCCTCCTAAATATGCTGAGATCAACAGAAGAGTAAATCATATTTACAAATATTATAAAAACTTCTGTGGACTATAAAAGTTGTTACCACGAGTGATAACCCCAGTCTGCCACTTCTGTCTCATGCTGATGACGT
This sequence comes from Balearica regulorum gibbericeps, assembly GCF_011004875.1. Taxonomy (NCBI): domain Eukaryota; kingdom Metazoa; phylum Chordata; class Aves; order Gruiformes; family Gruidae; genus Balearica; species Balearica regulorum. The sequence goes on along the minus strand of NC_046190.1, from coordinate 10,604,667 downwards.
TGACGTCTTCATTGCAGCCCTTAGTGTAGACTAAAGGGGGTAAAGCCCTCATCTTATTCATGCCTTTTCCATCTTCTTTCTCCTGCCACAAATCCATACTGTAATCATGGGGTCTGTCAAATGACTGCAACTCCGTGTCTCAGGTGGGGTGATGGTTTTTCCCTGCCTATGAATAGCACTGATTCCTGCTAGCTTTTTGTATTATGATTTGATGGTGATGTTAGAGTTTTAAAATGGGATGTGGCCTAGAGGGCATGTGCTTCAAAGCAGCTCACCTACTTTCTCAGTGTGTTACAGTGTGTCCCTCTGGCAGAAGAAATGTCGGAATCCAAATTTTTTTTTCCACCTATCTGAAAGATTGACATCTGTACTGCATGCTGTGAGTTCTAGGGATTTGTTGTTTTCTGAAGCAGGAGCATCCTGAAGCATGTCCTGTTTGGTAACTTAGTAAGTGCTGTGTGCAAAGTGGAGGAATAGGGTGATGGGGTAGGGCACTATATATCTTCTTTCAACTGCATCTAATTTTTGTCACAGCTCCTGCAGCTATATGAGGAGATGCCAAACTTGTAGCAGAAATACAATGGTGTAGCAGGATTTCTGCACTTAGCTGTAGCAATTGCAATGGCTGTTGTAGGGCGAGAAATGATGGTCTAATTGTTGGCATAAAACGGACATGTAGGTAACATTGCCTTTGATCAGAAGGGTCATTTCACATAGGGAAGGTAACCATAGAGAATAGGTTAATGAAAATAGTGCTGGAGAAGATTTGTTCTGGCCCTCCCACTGCAGTGCATGAAGAGTCAAGTTCTTTTTCTCTTTATTCATTTATTTTTTTCTTTGTCTCTCTACTGCTGTCAAAGTCAAAAGCTCTTACTGAGAAGAGGCCAGCTGATTTCAGCCAGTGCCCTGCCTCACCAGCCTGCATTTTTAGGGACCTTCATCATTCAGTTGCTCCATAGCCTCCATTTCTGAGACTGTCTTGGTGTGCAAGCAGTGCAACTAGCAAAATGATTGCATTATTGCCAGTTTGTAAGCCACGCAAACTTAATATTTTTCCATGGATATTAATCTATGATAGCTAAGAGAAAAATAGTTTTACTTCTACATTCATAGGTGTGTAAAAGTGAGGTATCTGTCCTGGGTTGGACTGCTTCCATCTACTTCAGCTTGCTTTATGCAAACATGTGCAACATTGCATGACTGGCAAGGAAGTATGAAAAGCTCTGTCTGGGTTATCGCTACCTGCCCCACATGGAAATTACATGCCGGGTCTTCAGTAGGTCAGAATTTACTTAACTCTGAAATATGGCGTTTCAGAAAGACAAGAACCATCATTCTTATCTGTATTAACATCTAAACTAGCACTGAATTGTAATGAGATTTCTCAGGCCATCTCTCTTCTTGTGTTTCTCTCAGCTAGAGCAACCATCTGTGTTGTTACAATACCTTGTAAAGCTAAAAACGGCTTAACTTTGGATTTCAATTTGTAAATGAAGCAAAAAGAAAGCAATTTTATCCATTAGGACTTGTTTCAATTCCTTTCTGTTTATCCAGAACTTCTTTGCGGTGTGAATTAAAAACCAAACTAAGGGTGGCTGGCACAGTATCATTTATTTTTTTCTGCTCCAGGTATTACATTGCCAGTGTGTGAAGTTTTGTGTGTTTTATTTCTAACTGTGCATTGCACTGAGGAAATCCAAACTGTGTTGATAGGGCTGTCAATGCCTTCATTATCAGGTTGGGTTCTAGGAACCCATTTTGCTACTATGTGACCTTTTATACCAGTCAATAAAGTCAGTGGATTTGTGCTGGTATACAACTGGAATAACACAGTAATGAGTTGAGGCCCCAGAAAACAGCAGACAGCAACATATCGGTATATTTATCACTTTTAAAAGGTTATGGCAGCTTCCATTGGCCTATGCTTAAACATTAGAATTTGTGTATGAATCATATAATCAGGATCTCATTACGTTTTTATATTAAATTTATACTCAAAACCTGCTTTAAATTGCTGCATTCATAGAATTTATAACCTGCAATGCTTTCTTATGCTTTCCTCACCCATTTGGGTTTTGCAAGGGATCTCAGAAGAGTATGTCCTGGTGTCCATATCCTTCGTGATCCAGTGCCGAGGCACAGCTGGGTGAGCTAAGGGCAGGGCGACAACCTCAGCTCAGAAATGCCTCGTATGCATCTTTTTCAAACCAGTATATTTTCTGTAACCACATTTATTAGTATTACTGTTTTAATGTATCTGTGTACGTGTATGTATTCATGGTATCAGGGATGTGGTAGAATTCGGGTTTTTTGTCCTAAATGCTGCTGTTCATGTCTGCAGTCCACGCAGTTCAATCTTTCAGTCCTGTGCATTTACCAACCATTCAGGCTCCGTGCAGTATTCACACATATATTATGTAAAATAAAATAATAATAAAAAAAATACATTATTAAGACTGTGGGGGCTGTGAATGGATTATTACAATTTGCCTATCATGGTAATGACACCTGTTAGAGGTGTGATACAAAAGGCAGTGACAGGCAGTGTAATTTAGTAATTGTAGCTATTGTGCTGTGTAGCTGGTCAGTTCACCAGGCAAGTACAAAGAAACCAGTGTTAAGGCTAAGCAGGGGTGGGTAAGCTTAATAGAGAGAGCTAGTGCTTTACTGAAAGAAACTTTTGGTGGAGGGCTAACTCCCAGGGGGAAGGAGTTAGAATGGGTTGAAAAGAATGAACAAAAGTACAAAAATGGTACAGGTTTTCCTGTTTCCGTTCTTAAAGTGACAGAGGACTTCTGGCGATGAGCATGGCTCGCTCCACTGGCCAAAGGAGGGCCGAGAGGGAGAGGGAAGCTTTTTAAAATGCTAATTTATTGCAGCTGCAGAACTGAGGTAAGCCCAGGCTCACGGTTGTCTTTTTCTCTGTCTTGCTGAACATTGCAGTTGGGTTTGGTAAAATTGTTTTCCTGTCCAGGTAGTGATAAAGGGGTAACAGGGTCGGAAGGTAAGCTGGAGAGGTTGCAGAAAGCCACTGCTGGCAGGTCATAAACCTGTGCCCTGTGCGTATGTGCATCATCTGCATGTGCATATGTGATTTGAATGTTCATCTGGATGGCAGGCCTGCCAGCTGCTAATAACTGTCTGAAAAGTTAACTAAGGTCTTCAGTGGCTTCTTTCCTGGTACATAGAAGCCGTAATGTTTTGGGGGGGGGGGGTGGTGTATGTTAAACATAGAGGAGCTAAAGGTACAAGGATAATTTGTTACTTGTTCCTTTGCAAATGTGTTTGGTTTGTAAGCTGTTTGGAGCCCAGACCTCATCTTCCATACGGTGGGCACAGAGGAGTGAATACTTACTACGTTCTTAATCCCAAACAACATTGTTTTCGATCATTTTGTGAGCCAAAGAACAACACAAAGACTACACAAATTAATCTTTTCCCTGATGTAGTATCCCTGTAGACCCCTAATAGACTATGTAAAATGCATAGCCATTAATTAATTTTCTGTTTCTGTAATTATGAGAATGCTAAAATGTTTATAGACTTCTTATACCAGACTTTTTTTTTTAAGTACTTCGAGATTGTCTTTATCTCTCCTCCCTCCACCCTCCATCTGGATATTTGATTTTCCACAGAGCATATTGGTCTGTCTTCATGTGAACCTGTAATTATCGAACAAATTGTTGTCACAATGAAGAATCTCTTAGACGTTTATGAGGATGCATTAGAAAACAACAGTCTTGAAAGATAAGTAGTGGACACAGTACTGAAACATATTAAGGCCAGATTGACTCATTTAACAGCTTTAAGAGAACAAGGAAGTAGCCTGAAGTTAACAAAGGTCTGCACATCAGGGCATTTATTCTAGCAAATACTAATTCACATTTGCTAAACAGTATAAACAGATTTGCAGGAAACACCAGGCATCCCATTTAAAGGGATTAGGTGTGCCATTTACCTATTGTCTGGGCTGAGGAATGTGGGGTGCTCAATATGCTCCTTGCAATTAGCCCAATTCGGCAGACACTCCCTTTGTGCAAAGCCAGTTACAGGGAACTTAATCCATTGATTGGAAAGGTAATATTTCTTCTTTGAATTTAGAAGCCTGTCCTGAGGTGTTCCTCGCATCTTTGCTGATTCCATACCTAAGTGTTAAAGTGACCATGCATGGTGCGTCAGCCAGTTGGTTGATAAAGTGTATTTGTTTTTTATAATCTACCCAAATTGGTGTATTGACTTTGTTGCAGTCAGCTGATGGAATGCTGCAAGAGGAAAGGAATACCAACCAGCTTTGTAATCAGAGAAACCACAAGTGTTAATAGATGGGCCATCCCCATGGTCTAATGCTAAGTGCAGGGTGATGCTTGTTTATATTCAAACTGCACTGCCCTTACTAGTAACTGTTTGGGGTTTTTTTCCCCAGCAAGGGTTAAAAACACAGCAGAGAATTCATGTGATATACATGCTATTATCACTAATTTCTGTAGGAAGTGATTCATGTTACACTGGAGCTGCAGAAACCCCGGCATTCCTTGTATCCTGCCTGTCATTCAGGTGGTAAAGGCCATTTCCAGGCTCCTTCAGCCGGTGAACACAGCAGAGTCCCTCTGAGCCTTGGAAAAAAGTTAAAAAAGCAGTCCTAAAGGCATCTTTCTAGAAAATTATTACAAAAGAAGGTTGTGCAAAAACAGGAGAAAAATGAGCTGGTATTCAGCCGAGTACTTTCATATTGTCTACAGGCATCTGAATTAATTGCGGATCATATGCCAAAGTAAAATCAAGTTTTATGCCAACAAAAAGGAGCTGAAGCAGTGTATGTCACTGGGTGATCTCCCTGCATTTTCTACTGGCCTTCTGCTGGCTGGAGAGGAGACTGGTCACAGCGCTGAGCTGCTGAGCGCTGCCTTCCCCAGGAGGAAAGGTTGGGTGCAGATATAGCTGACAGCATGGTGTGTGCACATGCGCACGCTCAGGGAATCAGGGTGGCATCTGGAGCTTCTGCAAACCTCACAGCTGGCTGCTACCAGCCGTTTCAAACGTAGACCCGAAGGGGTCACTGCAATGGATTAGTCTGGTACAGGCTAATTCCTCAAATACTGGTGGTAGAAGCCTTACCTAATGCATCCTGAGCTTCCAATCTGCCTATGCCACCTCTCTCATCATCAGTACCTGTTTTACCAGTAATAGCATTTCAGAAATCCATCTCTAGCTATAGAGGGATGTCTTTCTTCAAAGAAGCTTCTCATATTCCCACATCTTCCCAGAGGTAGAAATAGGAAGTTCACAGAGCACAGATAGAAGAGATTCGGCATTGGGCTCCATTTCCTAAGAAAAGTAAAAGAATATCCCATCTATGAAACTGAAATGGGTCGTTCCACTCAGGTCTTTCAGGTTGAAGTATTGTGCATAAGATTATGAAATAAGGTGTAAAAGAATGCTTCTTTCCAACAGACAAGAAGTTGGATCAAAGGCAACACACCTTTTCTCGAGTGCAGCCTTTACTTCCCATGAAATCACTGGGGCTCCTTGGTGGGTTGAAGGCAAGGATGTGGCTACAGCCCTGCTTATGGCCACATTCAACCTTCCTGGAGTCAGGCTCTGTGTTTGTGTACCATGTTTAAAGGGTAATAGCACTAAACACTGCCCTCACAAACCACGGTAATTACTTCTACTGCTGAAAAAACCCAGAACATGAACAAAAATATCATAGAAAAGCTATTTCTAACACTAGTGCTGCTCTTTATGGCTAAGTTTCAGCCATCATTTTTTTCCTAAATTATGTGTTCTTTTTTCAAGCATTTAGATGATGCAAACCAGATTTTTGTGGCAGCATTATTGTTTATAGCCAGAAGAGCATTCAAGGAAACACTGTATTTCTGCTAAATTGCTATTTATTCAGAACACTTCGAGTTGTTTATCTTTTTTCATTCTCTTTACAAATCAAGTAGCCATTGAGCCTGTATTTCTGAGTATAAGTTCAGTAATAATTTTGGTAAAAGTAATAGCTATCATCTACTTTTTGGGGGTGAGAGTATGCAAAGTTCTGGCTTTTGTTTTATTTTTAGAAGGAAAGCTCCCCAGAAAAATTGTTTTTCCAGTTTGGCAATAAAAATTCCTGTTTGGTTTGGATTTTATTATTTTTTTTCTCACATGTTGTATTATAGTAGAAATTTTGTTGATGTAATTGCATTCTAGGTAGTGTTCTAGAGTTATTTTTTTATTTGTTTACATATTCTCTGGGCTGATGCTGTTAGTTTAAAAAAAAAAAAGATTGTAAGCATTCATTAGAAGAATACTCTGAATGCCTTTTAGTTTTCACATTGCTTTTTATTCACTTTGAGTGTTCCTAATAGCAAGTGTTTATGGAGGGAATGTTCCAGAGAAAAGAAATGGTAACAGATAATCATGCAAAGGTATGTAATTATGAATATTTGTCTCAGGCATGTGAATATGAAAGTTCTCTGGGGTTCATCCAGTCAGCAAGTAGGAACAATAACATGAAATGGAGGTGATTAATCAAGTGTTGTAGAGGGAAAAATATGAATTACAAGTAATCAAAACAGTATCTAGGACAAATAGTTCACAGGCAATCCACAGGCCACACATGTTCACATGAACATATTGAATTGTTTCAAGGTGAGGACATTTGTATACATGAAAATCTTTGTATGCAGTCATGAATAAAAAAATTGTACTGATACAGTTTCATAAATTGTTTACTTTATAAATGCTATAATACTCCTTTTTCAAAAATACGATTTCTGTTCCGCCTGTAAAGAGTGGGAAGAACAATCATTAGCTTAGAACTGACTTCAGACTTTTGCATTAAAGAAAGCAAGCTGACAGTCAGCTGCATCCAATGCATAGCGTACCCCTGAAAAATATTGTATCATTCACCTTTGAACATAACACTGTGGTTCATTTTAAGATGTTAAAACCTAGACTGAAGGATCAAAAATAAACATATTTTTCTTTGTGGTGTTTTCTGATTTTTGTCATTTCTGTAGTGCATGTCCTCTTGTTCTGCTGCTTGGCTTCTGCATAACTGCTAGTTCCCTGCTTGCTTCAAAAAGTCCAGAGGTTTTATACGGATATTTTTTATCCTTCTTGCTAGGCATTGTAACTTTTAGCTCAATAGTGTTTAATTCAATTACAGTGAATTAAGTTTACCTTAGGATCTGTGGAGCCCCTTAGAGGGCTGATCTGATTAATTACTGTGCAAAATAGATTGTTAAAATAACTAGGTTTTATGCCGGTTCTCTTTGTTCTTTCCTTTAGCTTCTGTAATTCATAGACATTGATACTGGATGAGTGAGGTTAGTGGGAGACATGTTCCCACAAGCTCACTGACTCTTCTGACTTTCCTCTCCTCCCCAGTCAAAACGGGGCTCCCATGGGTGGGCACCTGTGGATCGCCGTCCTGGGCTGTGGCGTATGCCCTCCGGTGCCATGAATTTTGTATGTCAGTCCCAAGTAGATGACCAGCAGAGGAATCAGCTCCAGGTCATTATGAATTTAGTAGCAAATGAACTTTGTAGTGCAGAGTACAAGCTGAAGTTAATTTTCTTTATGATTTTAATTGTAGCAGTCTTTAATAGCTAAAGCTAGAAAATATATTCTACTGACTGTCAGCACTCCTGATGTGTGTAGTGTCTGGGATAGCAGAGAGCAGTGGAGTACAGAGTCATCCGAGCTCCTGACATCGCTACGCTCTTCTATGGGTTCACACAGGTCAGGGGTTTAGTGGTTTGTGTAAGTGGCTGTGGTCCTGCTCCTCAGCCAAACCAGACAGTCCTGAGTTATACCGTGGCATCTAGTTATACACTTCCTTATATGACAAATAAAAGTGGCTTATACCATTCTTGGGCAGATTTATCCCACTCCTCTGCAACTTTTGGCAGGCTCACCGGTAACAAAGCAAGCACGGTTTTGAGCCAGGTGGTGCAACAGGGTGTAAGGGTCACTTTGAAGGGAAGGGAAACCACCTGTGTTGGGCATGCCTTATATTTTTGCTGGATGCAACTGCCCAGCAAGAATTAGAAAGGGGAAGCTGCCCTGCGCTCTGTGCTCAGAGGGCCTGTGCGGCTGGAGGTTGCAGCTGCACCCGCAGCCCGAGCGGTGGGGACAGAGGAGGTCTCAGCCCAGTACAAACAATTCACTAGAGTTCATCCTCGCTCGCTTCTTTCCCTCCTTCTCCAACACTGAGCGGTCTTTCTCTGGGAGAAGCGGGCTGGCTAATGCAGGCTGGGTAGCCTTTGTGTGCTGGAGTGGGGATTTCCAAAGTCAGTTCAGGTCTGTAGGGGTGAAGTCCAATATCAATCTCTTCAAACAGACTGGGGATTTCCAAAGCTAAATCAGGTTTGTAGGGACAAAGTCCAGTGTTATTCTCTTCAAACAGACCGTGCAACCTCGAGTTTGTGAGAGATGTGTTAACGGGACCCTGTGCGTGTTCTAGCTCTGATTAATTCATAGGTTTTCTGTGATTTTTTTAAAATCTACCGTTTAAGCTCTGCCATTTGTAATTTTCCTTTGACAGCTGGAGAGATAGTGAGAAGGGAGGAGAACTGAGATGTTACTTACTTTCCCCTTTTGGGGTATAGGCCTCATTTTATGGAACTATTGAAAGTTCTCAGTAGTTTAGTCCCTTTTTGAAGCGCAACAGAAAGTCACTGCTGCACTGATGTCATCAAAGAAAAATGAGCCGGTATTGAGCTGAAAAGTGCATAAAAAGTTTATGGAACTTTTAAAAAAAGTTTTACCGTGAACTGCAGCAGTGGATTTTAACTTGAACAAAACCAAATCAAGCGTTAAACCTTTCCACATTTAGATGTTGTAATGGTAACTGAAACTTTAAAGGCAGTGTTGAGAGAGGCAAAGTGCTTAGTGAAAGACCCTGGCAATGTGCGCTGGAGGGGGATCGAGAGCAGGAGTAGGGTTGGGCCTGCCGGAAATCGATGCTAAAACTCAGTTAGACTAGACCGGTGCCAAGAATTTATTGCACATCTGTTTTGCCTTGATTTTATATTTAATTATCACCTGCAAAAAGTCTGATTTCTGAGCATTTATTATGAAATTAATAAAAGGGTTTACAAGGCAGTGCTGTAATGCACTCCGGGGTGTGTCCTGCTGGAACGGTGCCATTTCCGCAGTTGTTGAAGTTGTTCCTCATAAAGTTTGTGCTTCAGTTTGTGGTCAGTGCAGAACAATACCCCAGTAAAAATACTGCATAGTTCTGGTAGTACTACCTGGCAGAAACCAAGCTGCCATGCATGGCCCCAGCATGCGTAAGGGCTGTGCATATAGCAGGCTTTATTCTGAGCCATAGGTGATGCAGCACTGAAGTCATGAAGACTTCTTCATAATCACTGTTGTGCTATTTGCTCATTTATTTTCTGGGAAATTCACACAGAACATATATTAATATATTAAATATAGTCAGGATAAAGTGCAGCTTTATATATGTATATTTGCATGCATATGTGTTAAAACAATGAGGAGCTAATCCTAAAAGATGAGAAAACCTAAAGATGAGGAACTTATTTAAAACTAAATAAGTAGTTGAAGAGTTTCTTAACCTGTTGCTCTTTTCTCAGCAATGTAGGCATCAGGTGGTATGAGATTAGGTATTTTTTTGAGCGTTGTGGGCTTGGCTGTTGTTGTGTAGGACTCAAGTATATTTTAGTACGTATTGAGGACTTCCATGTAGTAGCAGCCCTAGGTTCTGTGCATGTCAGCACTACGCAGCCTCTGTCAAGTAGCTTTTTCATTTACTACTTCTCTTCTTTGTATTTTTCTTTTGTTTTTAATTTACTTTTACATTCCATAGTGCATCCAATCAGGCTTTCTCCCAGTCAGGAATTTGATCCACTCAAAAATAAAGGACATACTTAAAGGGTTTCTGTTGGGGCATGACTAGTATATTTTTCCTTACCCTTTTATCCCCTTTTTTCAAAGTTCAGGTTAGTCTTTTTTTTTTTTTTTCTTTTTTTAAATTTCTGTTCAAAGGAAACATTATTGAAAGATTAAGCTTGGTAGATTGAGAAAATTTAATTAAACAGACGTCTGATACCTACAATTGCACTTATCAGTGGGATAATTGCAGGATGTTGGGTGCAAAACGTATATGCTGAAGTTCCTTTAAAACTTCTGTTCCTTATTATTATTTTGTTATTCAATTATTATAGTGCCTAAAGGCTGCAACCATAATGAAGATTTCACTGTACTGAGTATTGTACAGGCACATGGTACGATTGAGGATGTGAATGGATGATTGTGATTAGTTCAATTGTGGTAGCTTCGTGATTTGCTTCTCAGATGAATAATGATAACTGATTATGTATTAATTACTATTTTGTTGCAATCAATGCTGGTCTGCAAGGATGATTTAAATTGATGTACTTTTCTCTGTTATTACAGTGGTTTAGAAGTTCATAATGGGCTAAGAGTTGATTACTTCAGCTTATGCAATGAATGGATGAGCTTGTAGGACTTTGATCATCTACCTATAGCCAGAGTCTTGGGACTGAACCTCTAAAAACAAGGTACATGCAGTTTGGGAGAAAAAGGCATGTTATAGGTTAAATGCAAAAGGAGAACATTTTCAACATACAGTACGATGTCCCATAATGCTGTTCCTGTCTGTCTACTCTGTATTTTCTGTTTACTCTGATCATGCAGATCTTAGAAATCACAGAAACCTTGCATCAAACCTTGTGGACTAAAATTTCTGCCTCCACTCTTCCAGATGGAGAGTTATTTTGTAGTATGGTCCATTGCTTAAGGTGCTGTGGCAGCTTTTCCTTTTGTGGAAAGCTCCTTCCTCAAGCACCTGTGCCCAGAAATGCAGAAACATCTCAAATATTTTAAGTCAGCACCAAGTCATTCAGAAACTAGCTAGCCACTCACTCACTTCTTTGAAGCATGCTTTCTGCCTGGACCCTTCCTGAGTTGGCAAGCACAGTCACCCACGACGTTACAGACATGTTCTGCACTCGTCCAGGCTTCCAAAATATGGAAGTTATTCCCTACTATACCACAGCAGTCAGAACAGAAGGCAACATCTATATGATTAAGGTTTATGAAGTCTGTGTTCAAATACACTGGCAGATTTGATATAAATCCCCAAAATGCCATCATATAGATACAAATGTCTCCAGAGATGTATGTACTCTGAGAACTTCAAAACCCATCGCTGATGGTTTTAGACTGATTTTTTCAGGATGCTGTCCGCTTCTTTGGAAGTTATGTAATGCCGTGTTAATTAGATAATGGATTTGAATTATGATTTGACATGTACATATTTCCAGTTTTGCATTGAGCATACGGACTACCTGTGTACCTTTTCTCCAGTGAAAATGAGCTGTTTCTATTTCAGCCAGGACTGGCCGTGGTTTTCCTGTTGCTATAGTCAGCTCCAAAAGTATGTTATGAAGTAAAGGACACGGCTGCTGTTGATTCACAACTTACATATATAGACAAGCACTTGTTCTAATCTGTTACACTAATGAAGTTAATGAATGCCTGTTAGAAGTAACACTGCTCTTCTCTCTCGGTGTCCAAAAATTCTCATAGAATCTCCTGAAGTCTTCTGCCTGTCAGAATTTTAGTTTACAAAGACATGCCAAATGTAGGATGTGGATTTTTTCTTGATGCACTTGATTAATTTATTGCTTCATAGTCTGTTTATGAAAAATTAACTATGCAAGTTTTCCCTTAAAATAACAACGACTAATAAACATGGGATCTATTAATATTGTTAAATAATAAATAATATTATTTCTATACATATCTTTTCTTCCTAGATATTGTAACCTACATAATAATAGTTCTGTAATTTCGTGATGAAAAATAATCACCTAAGGACAATGTCCAGTTCTTTTTATTCACCTATTTGGAAACAAATTCTTATTTTTTGTTTAGAATGCCAATCTGTCTGACACTGTCCATTTTAAACAAATTATTTTAACTTTTGAGATATAAATATGCCATCAATTTTGTTGTAGGTGTGGAGGCCAGCAGCAGAAATCAAGGTTTCATCTGTTCTGTTCTCCAGAGTGTAATTTAAGTAAGACTTAACATAACTGAGTTTGAAATGAACTGTTTCTGGAAAAATGGTTCCTCCTTTTGCTCAGTACATCCATGTACTTCTTAACCGATCCTTCACTTTCTGACAAAAAGATATTTCTCTTCTTTACTTCTTTTAAAACTGTTCTGGCAATGGTATTTCTTCTGCTTTAAATTTGTTACCTAGTCGTTTGGAAATGATAAAGAGATGGGAATTCAGTGTGTTTATACAGCACCTAGTACAGTTGGATCCTACTATCTTAGAAAGCAAATATTAATATGCAGTTTTGCATAGCATCAATGCAGTTTTTAAATGTTACATTTTTAGACTCTTAGAACCTTAGTTCTAAAGATGTACAAGTTAGAAAGTAATTGAATTAGAGCTTCAGATTCTGACTTCAATTTGTACTATCACTAGTCAGAAAAAATTACTTCTGAACTGGAAAAAATTTGTTTGAAATTGGATAATAAACTTGTATTATCCTGTGATGTAACTTGATGCGGAGTCTGGTATAATTACAGCCAGACTGTCAAGTTGATATATCAAATCTAACTGCTACTGAGCATGTCAATTGTTGAAGCTTTTCTTGCACTCTAGGCATTGGTGGAAGTTGCAGTGTACTACAGTAAGGTATACAGATGTACATTAAGGCTGTTGATGTGCTGAAAGATACCTTTGTGATAATTAGAAAGATCATCCCTTGTGAAACCACATACTCCGTTAGTTTTTGCGTAAGAACATACACATGTAGTATTTTTTTTGGTGGTAACGGGATTAAGATTCAGGTGGAAAGTTATGATATAGGCACATTGAATTTTATAATGGAAAATAAGAGTTTTTCTCTTAAACATCAGGTAAGACCAGGTTGGCAGTGTGAGGCCATTGGCCTTCTGAGGTTTTAGCTGGTGGTATTAATTTACATACTAAAGTTATCTTCCTTTATCCTGTGTGTTGTTACTTTACAGAACATTGGTTTGGCTGCTTATAGCTAGTACACTGAATTTTTCAAACATCTGATGTTAGTGGATTAAGATGGGGATGCTGTGCTTCAGGTGTTTCCAGTCACAGATTCTTAAACGGTAAGGAAGGACACGAGCCTGTCTTTGAGTTGTGGTCAGATTAAGGGAAAAATTTGAAAAGTGAAAGCAAGGATAAAAATCATGCAACTAAACCACTGGACTACGTCTCAGGAGATCAGAGTTTGGTCCTTTTTTCTGTCACATCCTTTACATCTGACCTTGCTTAAGTCACTTAGATCTTTTATGGTTGTTTAAACCTTTTTACACAAATAGTGTTGTCCTGAATCTCTGTTCTATATCTCCTTAATTGTACAAGTGAATTAAAACATCACTGTCTTCCCCCTTTATCTCTATATACTATACATATACTGTACTGTAAATATACTGTGAATTCTTTGCAGCAGTAGACAGTCAGACAAAATTACGTAACAGCTCTTAACATAAAGTGGTGTAGATCTCACTTGGATGCCCAAATATTATTGCAATAAATGGAAAAAAAAATAGACATTGACCATTTTCCCCTCCAGAGTAATTCCAAGTTTATTTTGATCACTTCAAAAATTGATGTCATTTCCCATAAATCACAAAAGTATCAAAATGTGAGTGAGCAAATACCAAGACCTTTCTATAAACCACAAGTATTTTTCACTGTCTTCTGAAGTTGACTATAGCTAGACATAAGGTAAGAGCAGGCACTGTTGTTGTCATTAAACCCTCAGCGCATCCTGCTCACGTTGTCAGTGTTAAGCAAATCACCAGGTTCTTAATTATGTGGGATTTTTTTTCCCCAGGCCAGATTTGCAGGAAGTAGATTGAGGTTTTTAGCTTTCCTTCTTCGTATGGCACGTGGTCTGCTTACTGGGATCACTTGCGACTTTTGATTGAAAAAGTTACCCAAGTTCTCAAGGGCTTAGAACACTGACAGTGCCCTTGATCTTTCTTGTGCTCTTCCTCTCAAACACTATAATTGTGGCTTTTAATCTTTAAAGGTTTTTTAAAGTTTCTTAAAGGATGCTGGGAAGAACTTCTGTTTGTGGTATATGTTGGCTTATAGGATAGATGTTCTGTGGCTGCTTCTGAACTAGTCATGTATTGGATTGTACTGTTTCTTGCTATTGAACTCTGTTCCAATATCCATTTTTGATATGTAGTAATATATTAGTTCTCTCATTAAAAACATGCAGCCAGCTCCAATTAGTCATTCTTTTGAACAGACCTTCCTTTAAGAACATTCCCATACTGAGATCTTGAGAAAGTTGAGGTGAAGTCCATAAACACCTAAAGTTTAATCTAAGAACCCAGCCAATAAAACGTGATTACAAGGCCATGGACATAGATCCCATCTTGCCAAGCTTACTTGTCAGAGCACTTCAGAAGAGAGAGGGCAGGCAGAGAAGAGGAGAGCAAGGACACTGTAAAATGCCACAGTTACAGCTTTCGTTGAGTTGCTTTCTCATTCTGTTACTCCATTAAGTCTTGGGCAGTGTATTCTGAGAAGTGCCAATTCTGTACTGAGCTCCAGTGAAGAAAAATATGAAGTCACTTGCAAACCAACTGCAAGCGAGTATGTGCTGTTGTTGCTCCTCTAAGTCACGCTGGTTTAAGCTCATTTTTAAAGATAAAATGTCACAGTAGAAGCATTTGAATTCTGGTTTCATGGAAATGCTGCAGTATGTCTTTCAAAATGATGATGATTTATATTTTTATTCCTTTTTATAGACTTAATGTGTACAGGGATTGAGGAGCAAAACCTTAATGTTAGAGTGCTATTTAAGTACAGATTTCTAGTGTTCATGAAACAGTATTTTTGTGCACAGAGAAATGAACTCAGTCACTGAACATAACTTTTCATTCCACTTAGACACATTTATTGTATGTATTGTGTATCCAGGTGTCTCCAGACACGCGACTGAAACTTGCTTCATGGTATATTCCCAAACAGGAGACCATCATTTGAGTGCAATTAAGGGTCATCACATGGTTGTGTAGTTGAGGCAATAGATCAAAGGCACTTTTATGCAATTGTGGGGGGATCGCTGTCTCGAATGACAAAGCATATGGAAACCATACATTTTTCTTCACCTGGTCTGTTTAATTTAAAACTCTGTCTTCAGTCTTTGAAAGTCAATATTAAAAACACCTATCTTCCTATCTTACATGCTGCTGCTAAGCTCTCGAATAGATGAAAGGATGTTCAGTATAACAGAAGATCCTTAAATTGACCACAATGGTATGTTCTAGTTGAGAAACTTAGTTAGCAATGATTTGAGCTTTGGTAGAAATACATGGAAGAAGATGGTATTTAAGCCAACCTGCTAGTCTGGCCTTTATGCTAGATCTTTCCTTCCAGCATAAGCAAGGCAATGGAAGATTTTTCAAACTTTGTAGATAGCATGATCACCTTGGAGAAGGATTTTGCCAAATATTAAAATATCTAAATGTTCCTAGAAGTAGATGGGTATTATGTGGGTAAGGAGGAATATTGTTTTCAGTTGGGCACTGGAAACTTGGTTATATTTTGGAATTCCCAGAGGAGGAACACTGGTATGATGTCTAACAAATAGTGACAGAGGTGATGTCTAAATTAAACATTCATGCTCCTTCACATGGCTATTTGCTGAAATATTTATGTTGGAATATATTTCATTCTTTTTTATGATTAAAGTTTGCACAAAATATGCATGTTTGTTTATGCCCCAGAGATTAGGGTCAGTGCTATGATGTGAAAGGCAACTGATTAGATGCTACTTTGGTTTAACAATTACATATTTATTTATTCATGAGGTTTCAAGTAAGTTTAAAAGTATATTATTATTTTTTATCTTTGTAAACAAAATTGTGTTTCTTGAAATCTCACAGATTTCTATAAAAAGGTAACTATTAGAAGTAAAGAAAAACAATGGATAATGAACTATAAAAAAGACAATCCAGCTTGTAGTCAGAATTTAAAAAAAAAATCAATTCTGTAAAGGTTAATAGTGGTAATTGTCAACCCTATTGATGGGCTTGCTTTTATCATGCTAATGTTTTAGATTTGACTAACATAACATTATGATTAACAAACATGGTTGGATTTTTGCAGAATTTCCCTGTGTATTGAAGCTTAAAACTTTTCAAATCATTTGTTCACAAGTGTTTCTGCCAACTGCTTCTGGCCCTTCAGTGACAGATACCACAGTTCCGATCTCTGTAGGTCCTAATATCTAGCTTTCATCTTAAGCTTGCAAATTTGACTTCTATGGCGTTCCCTGAGTATCCACACATCCCCAAATCCTTTCACTTATTAACAAAACCAATTTTTGTTTTATCATGGTTTTTCCCATTCTGAATGTTGTTTCAAATATTTTCCATATCTGTTGCCTCTTCGCATTCCCTCTCCCTTGTTTTATCATGCCAGTAGCTTCCCATCTTCGACCTCATTGGAAACAACCTTTAAAGTGCTTTCTGTGCTCTCCTCAACTCAGTTCTTGTCTCCTGTTCTTTATCGGGAGATTGTGTGCATAGTTGGGCAGCTAATGATGATTGCCTCCATCACCCACAGAGTGGTTTTGGCTATTCTTCCACATACAGCAATTCAACAAAAATTAACCCACCTCATGTATTGTGGGTGTGATTTCATGCTATAACTAAACTAATCTAATGGTGAGCTACCACTGAAAGGCACAGGTTCAAACCTCCTCCTCATCTATGCAATAACAGTAATTTACTTAATACACACAGGGTAATTTGCTGGGACCTCTTGATGTACTGCTACCTTTACATTTTGAGGTATTTACACTTATTGAATTGAAAATTTATCTTGCAGCAGAAATGGGAGGAGGCATAATGGTCAAAGCCTCTGTTCTGAAATAACTAGTCATCAAATACAGTGGAGGAGAATACAGCGAGGCATGGGTGAACACGGGGAATATAAAGATAATGTAATGTCTGTTTCTGTGCTTTCCCATCCTGAGCTGTTGTTAATCCAAGCCCTGACATGGGTCAGTACAGCCCAAATGGTTTATCTGAAGTCTGGCAAACAGGAGTTGAATGGGCGTAGAGCCTGGGAAACATCCATATGGAAGTGTGCCCAGCTCTGTCCCTGCTATTGCAAGCCATCAGACCTACACTGGTATGATTTTCCCATGTCTGGCTGTTGGTGGGTTTATGGCCATTTTGCTTCAGGAGCATGATACACGGGATCTGTACACATGCCTTAAGCTCTTTATAACCAGGAGTTTCAGTAGGTGTTTAAAGTTTTGCAAGATTTTTGTTGTTGTTGTTCATGTGCACTTTCATCACGTTTTTCACCTGAATTTTGCAGTCATCCAAAGCTAATTGTTGATGAAAATGCTGATTTTGTTAAGTGCTTTTTGAAATTTTTTTTCTTAAGTTTATGATGTCTTTTATTCCAAGGTGATTGGTTTTTCCCTTTTTGACCTCTATTTGCTGAAAATCTTGCATTATTGCCATTTGACTTGAGACTAAGTAGTGTTCATAAAATGTATATATTTTTAAACATTGGGGTTTTTTAGCACTCTTCACAAATAGGTTGAAGAGCTCCATTACAAATTCCAGTCTATTTATTCATTCCTATTATAGAGGCCAACTTAGCAAATTAATTTTTATTCATTGTTCTTTTCTCTGACATTTTGACTTGGCGACCATGATCACATTTGCATACTCTGTTTTCAGCCGGTTTGCTGTCAGTATACCAGGACGCTGTCCCACAGATTTCATAAGATTATAGAAGATTAGCCTTAATTGCCCACCTCTCTTCTAATACTGGTTTCTATTTTTGTACCCAACACAAGAGTTAATATCAGGATGCCTCCAAGTGAAAGAAGTTTTGTTATTTGTGAGAGATTCTTTCAGGAAAGGCTGTGTGATTACTGTAGATGGGCTACCATAATTAAGTAACTCCTGTTAAAATAACTGAAGACCAGATAACTTGAGTTTTAGCTCAAGTTTGTGGCTCAAGGTAGACAGCTCTCCCATAGGCTGAAGTTGTTACTATCCAGAGTTGAAACTTGGGTATTTTGTACGATTTCCTATTTAACTTGAAGACTTTCTTTTGACATTATAGACATATCAAGGCTAAATTCAGTTCAATAATTTCATCATTAAACATTTATTTTAAGTTAGGTTCCTTCCTCTCCAGTGTCAGGAGACCAGTCTTCCTGGGCTAGCACAGACATTTTTTAATATCCCCCTAAGTGAACATTAGCAAGGAATGAATGAGAAATGAGACATTTTGATGTTTTGAAGAGACTGAAGGCAGACAAAATACAGTTTACTGAAGATTTTATGAAGGAGCGCTAGGGTCTTTACTTGATGAACAAATCCAAATCACTGAGATGACAGCTTAATTCAGGAAATAAACGAGAGCTTTTTGTTTTGCAGTTTTTATATATTCTAGCCTGCCCATTCTGGGAACATATTGTTTTGAATTGATTTAGGTAGAATTTACTATTTCTTAAGCAGAGAGATTACCATGAACAGTTCATAGTATTTGACAAAATATTTCTTCCCATAAAGGAAGATTTTTCCGACACATCTCTGAAATACTGTCAACCGTTACTTTCCCTCACACATATAAGAGGAATGAACAGCTACCATGTACTATTGAAAATCAAGCTAAAGAAGTCGAACCCTTTTTCTTCACACTGATGTTCATGTTTAATGTTAAGACCAGTTATCTTCCTGTAATTCTTACTAGCTTACTGAAGCTTCTGTAAAGAAGATTAAATTTTTGTACAATGGTGAGATGTTATGTGCTTTGATAAGGAAGTGTTTCTTTTCTGTAAGTCAGTTGTTAGTAATACAACAATTATTTGATAATATTTCATTCACAATGGCATGCTTAAAATAGTTGCTGCCAGTTCCTTTTTAAGAAAATAATTACTTGTTTCTAACATCCCTAAAGAAGTAATTATGTAATAAAAAAATTGCATGACTGACATATTCGTTACCTATAACAAGTGCAAGTATTCCGTGAATTTTTAAGCAATTTTGTAGGGTTTTATATTTAAATATTGAAACCTATTAAAATTGCCCATGGAGATTTGTGGGAGAGGTTATCTATGGGCCTCTGCTAATTAATTATGATATATTTTACTTCCATGTGATTTGTCACTACTAGTCCTGTAAGGACTACAGGAAAAATCATTTGTTTAATCTGACTGGGACCTTGTGGCATTTAATTGTAAGCATAACTGTGATACAATAAATCCAAATGAATTTGGACAGTGATTAACAGGGAGCTCCTTGATATGGTAATGAGATTAAAAAACTGGTTCCTAAGTGTTTCTGTGGATTTCATTAACATTTTTGCAACTAAACACTTTTTAGGGTAAGAGTGGTTGCTTGTTGTTGACCAGTATATATTATTGGGTGAATGTAACCTGCATGAAGATATTTATTTATGTCTATGTATAATGTATAAATATTTATGTATATGTATATATGTGTGTGTATGGAAAATACAATATGGAAGACTTATGCTGCATTTAATTATGATGAGCCAAACAAAAATACACCACAGAGTTAACCTTATTATTACATATATTTCAAGCATCCTAAAATGTACTAGTGAACTAATCACAGATATGTAGTTCCTGTTCTGAAAGCTTATTATCTAAGACACCTGCAAATATTTAGACATCCGCATAGCTTTACTACTGTGAGTAGTAGTTCTACCAATTTTGTTTATCTGTTTTTGTAGGATTTATGCCCAAATTTGTCATTACATGGCAAATTTACAACATGAAAAGGGAAGAGGAAAAAAAATCAGAAATTTGATATGGTTATTCAGGAAGCATATATGTTGATCCTTTCAAATGCTTTGTCATCACATTGCTGGAAAGCTGAAATTTTAAAGAATATATTTATAATTTTGCTATTTAGCAGAATTATAGCAAAACTGTAGAGAAGAAAAAGAGTATTTCCATTAAAAGCATCAAACTGCTACTGGACTTCAAGGCAAAGGAATTTTTTGTTTGTTTATTCTTGCAACTCCCCTTCTGCTTATTTTAGTCTTTTTCCAAAACTTGGCTCATCTTCCTCTGTGTTGATCTTTAAATGGGCTCGATATCATCTCCAATTATTTGATCATCTTTCTCTTCTTTATTCTTTTAATACTTTTATTGCTGGAAAAACAATTTGGATTAATTGAAAGATCAAACCCCTCATTCTGTGTAACCAGAATTCACGTAGCAATAGTGCATTTTTCATATTCTGCCCTGGGAAAATGCTTTTCTGTGCTCTAGAAGGAAAAATGGTTCAGTTCCTACAGCTTCTCCATTCCTCAGCGTTATGATTGCTAACCAGAGGTCACTATCAGTTGTCATTGTAACTTGGTGTTTCTTCACCAGTAGAAATTAGATTGCACCACAAAATGGAGACCTAGCAGAAGTTAGTATTTTGTGACTTAACGAACAAGCAAGACTTGAATTTGAGACTTAACCGCCAACCCTCCGTGTATCACATTTCCCTTTAGACTGCAGCTCAGGGAAGTCTTTAGTATGAGAAACATACGGTATTTGGGGGCTTCTTTGTTCGTCTGTTTGTTTTCCGTTACGTGAGAAGAGGAGGATATAGTTCAGTTGGAAGGGGAACTGCTAAATACTCACCTTCGGCACGCTACAGGTGTCTAGCTGCTTTGCCTGCCTGTGTGCCAAGGGTTCTGCGTGGAGCTCAACTTAGCACCTAGTACTTACTTGGCCTTCTGCAGCCAGCAAGCTCTACCAAGCAGGTTTGTTCTTTGCGCTGCCATGTAGGTCTGTCCAGGGCATTCCTTGGGCCCTTCCTTTCTTGGTGTCAGTTATTTCCTTAGCTCCCTTCTGTTTGTGCTGTTCCATGAAATCCTTAGAGAAGGAGCTTCAGTGTGTGTTAGACCTGATGTGATGGCAGTCCTGCCACCAGCATAATACAGGTTTTTTGTTTCCATTTGCTTGCAGAATTCGAGAAAGGGCTTTGGGACATCTAACCCTCCCACAGCTCCAAGGCAGGACCTATGACATGAGTGGTTTAGCTAGTTTGGTTTTGATCTGGATTGCAAACTTCATACTTGGATTGATTTTTATTTTGGGGGAAGAAAGTGTAGATTGTTATACTAACAATGGATAGACATTCATGCCACAAATGGTGGTGCGGCCTATATTCTGTTGCTGTCCCCCACACAGAGCTCTCTTTGCCTTCATTGGATGCCCAGATGCAAAAATCATGGTGAGAACTGGCCATGGGCAAAGCTGCGTATGTCTTGTGGTGGGCCGGATTAGAATTTGTGGTGGTGTCTGTCCCCTGTGCTCCTGTGGTACTGTGATGCAGCAGATCTACTCAAATCAAGAAGTGAAAGGTTTTACTCAATTAAATGTCAGAAGGTAGTATTTGTGTAGGACATTTAATGCTATGTGCTGTTTATGTAGAGGTTACTGCAGCTGCTCAACATCAGCTCCCTGTTTGCTGCACAGCTTGTGTTATGGAACTTCCATCAGCAAAACCTGATGTATTGACAGCTCCCATCAGCTGGGGCTTTGGTACCTAAAGAGATGGGAGTAAACACATACTAATGATAGTGCTAAAATCTTCATTGGAGCAATGGTTAACAGTAGTGGTTAAAAAAGCAACAGTCCATTGTTATGATTGCAGCCATTAATTTGGCATAATCTTCATTGCAGTGACATCTCAGAGTATTTGCAAACTCAAGAACATAATCACGTCATTACAAATTGTTTTCATTTCATGTTTATGATTTTCCTTGCAACCATGAGAGTTGGAAACATGTTTCTGAAGAGAGCTTAGCCATTGCAGCTGAATATTGCAGCAGAGGGTGAACACTGCATCAAATTCTGCTTCTGTGTTCTCATGGGATATGCAGAACCGTGTTCAAAGGTTGCACAACAACCATAGTCTAAATGTGTTTGGTGTTTTTTTTTTCTTTTTTCTGTTGAGACACATATGATAAAAGGGCTGTGAGCTACCTAGACCTCAGAGTTGCTTAATAGCTTGTGGGAGCTAGCTACTTGCCAATTTTAGAGCATCGGTCTATCTGACTTAACCACATGTAGACTTACTGGCAGGTCTACTCAAATCAGTGGTGTAATTATTTACTTCTTAAAGAGCAAACAGGCTTACATTATAATGACCTTACAATAACTTTCAGTTTTATGTGGAGAAAAATAAACAGTTGTCATTTCCTTGTTATTTTGAGGTTTAAGCCTTTACCACAAAGGTTTTAAATATTTACTAACTACTATGTTCTCTGAAATTTCTCTGTTTAAAAATACAATGAATTTATTCAGGGAAATCTTTCTGTTGCACCAAGCTTCACAATCTTGATTATAGGACATTATAAATGAATGTCTTTCCACTCCATTTTTCCTGATATTACTTGACTTTTAATTCATTCAAACTGTTTATTACTTTTAGTATTTTAGCTACCAGCTTTGCTTTTGTTTTTTATTAGATATATATTAAATATTTCAAAATACAGGGCTATTTTTTTATTTGCGATACAGCCATGTTCTTAGTAAAAAGTATTTTTGGCATTGTAAGAAGTAAGTTTGCCAGTGTCATATGTGAAAAATAATTTCACATCAGAATGCTCCCTGAGGGTTCTGTTGTGTTGATACTGGGGAAACGGAAGTGTTTACTTTTTCTTTTTGTTAATTTTATTTTTTCATATGCTCCAGAGAGAAGAAAGGGTTCTCATTTAACCAAATATTAATTGCTCTCTGTTTTTCCTACTTTGTCTGACATTGATGATTAGTAATTCCGTTTTTCCTTTTACACCTTTTTGTTTATTTCTAGTAGTTACTCTGAGATCTCCAGCAGTCAAAGGCCATTAGAAAGATTTGAAGCAGTAACTTGGTTATCGGAAGGGAAGGAAGCAATTCTGGGACAGTAGTATGGGACTAATGGTCTGGTGGAGCTGGCTGTAGGAATGATTAACATTGGAAGTGTATTTGTCAAGCAAGAATTGCATCACTTCAATTTCCAGTTTCTTCTAAATGTATGACCCCTGAAGCTAGTCAGTAGTTGAGCTTTGTCCTGAGAAATGCCACCATTTTATCCCTTTTTATTTCAAATCAGGATGGAAAATTAAAATATCTTTTCATTTTTTTCATCACTGAACAGGCAGCTCACAGACTTTTGGCTTGGAGACAGTGGGATGTTTTGTTTTGTTTGGAATTCTTGAAATGAAGCTTTCCAGGGTTCCCAAACCATGTTGAACTGTTTCATTCTGGTTTGACCTTAACCTTTGTTGTCCCAAATTGCTACAGGGCTCTGTGGCAGTTGTAGTCCTAGCATGTAGTCTTACCGCTGGTACGCTGAATGAGTGTGGCTTCCTGGGAGGTAAGGCAGCTCCGTGATCCATCGCATTCGTTAGATCAGATGACCAATTACAGAGTTTAAGAGCCGGGCTTGGATTCAGCCATTTTAGGTAGATTTGGTAGAGAAAATATCACTGTACACCAGTTGAAGGTAGATGCCCAAAGAGCTTAAAACCGTGAGTACTTCCAAATGTCTCCGTGCCAAGTGAGCCAGGTTTTGGACAGTTTGTCTGATTCCTACCTGTAGCAGATGAGGAATGCTCACACACGTTTTGCAGCTCCGCTGCCATGATGTCGGTACCTCTAATGGAAAGCAGGAGCCTTAGCAAGATACATAGCAGGGAAAGAAAGGCAGGAGTCTGATAACAGCATCTTCAATCACTTCAATCATTCGCCAAGTAGACCTATTCTCAAGATAGAGTTGGATAGAAATTCTCTTTTCTGTGCTTCTCCTTCCGTATGAAAATGAGAGCACAGCAGCTCAAGCTGAAGTACCTCAACACCAAAAAGAAACTTTTTGTTTTGCTTCAATATCTAGTCTGGTTTAGCCTAAGATGAAAGCAAAAACCCTCAGTAAATTTTTAGCTGGCTGTTACCGTGGCTTGGCATGGAGAACTTCACAACATTTGGAGTCCTGTGCTACAGATACAGTTTAAATTTGTATTTGTAAGTTATGGCATTAACCCCCCCCCACACCTTCAAACTTCAAAACCGTATGCCTTCTATTATCCCACAACATTTCATAAGCAAAGACTCCCCTCCATGAGGAATGCTGTGTGTGAGCGGACTGCCGTGTCCCAGCTGATGGGCTCCATCCAGCGCTTCTTAACCAGGTCCATCTCCCAACACTCCTTTCAGCTGAATGAGCAGCAACACACTCATTTTATAAAGGAGTAAACAAACACACTGAGATTGTCGAGAGCTGGTGTCAGGAGCATGTGTGTGATATTTGCTTTCAAAAGCTGGGTTTAGTAATGAATAAAATGCTACAAGAGAAGGCTGGGACATTTTTCATAAATTTTCTTTTTTGTGTGTGTATGTAGATACAAATCTTTTTGATCTAGAAATATTTAAGTCATTAAATTTTGTATTTCTCATGTCCATGAGGAGAAAGAGCAAACATAACCCCGCCTGGCTTTGCAAATTTTCAAAATCCTCCTTATAATAGTACAAAAGAACTTGCCAAACATATAAGAAATTATGTAAAATTTAGTTACACTGCTTCAACTCCCTTTAATCTGGTTAGTCATCATATTGTTAATTCCTGAAGTGATAGGTGCCAAATATGTAATAGCAAAAGCTGATGGGGAAAAAGATAGTAGCTCTCTTTGTGGTGGTCTAGCGTACTGGAGAGATGCAGCCCTTGTTCAGCTGTGGTTTCTTTATGGGTAATGCGGAAACTTCCTCCTTTGCTTTTGTCATGATACATTCTCAGTTTGTTATCCAAGACGTGTGAACTGAGAGTCGAGGTCTTGGAACCCCAAATATCACTCTGTACTTTTAAGCATCTCGGCATAGGTCAAGAAGTATATGCAGCGTACTAAACTGGGAATTGTGGGGTGGGTGGTTGTTTTGGTCTTGGTAATAGAAAATGCAGGTCATCTTGGGTGGGGAAAGTAGGTATATTTTTATGCAGAGCCCAATACTAACAAGTAAATATTTACCTTGGAGTGGTAATGTCACCTTACCATGCTATTTCATTGTAGGAATGAGTAAAAGGTAAATGTTTGCTTTTGAGTTGCTGTCCCTGGAGCTTTTAATATAATACTGTTTAAAATCCTTATTCGTATCTTAAAAAGACAGTTTTCTCTTTTTACAGAGAAAAGGCAACAAAGAGAACAGCAATTCAGGCTTCCCTTAAGGTTCCACCGTGGTGCAGTAGCCCATCCTGGAAGCACAGCCTCTAACGCTCGCCTTGTTAATGTTTATTAGATCCGCAGCCTTTCTGCTTCAACTGCTAGCATGGCTGTCAGCTGGAAGGAATTTTGGTGGTCGTTTTTCTGATAGGGACATCACTTCAAGTGGAAGTGGATTTCTGCCTGAAAAGACTTATCACTCAGCAGTGACTTGTGGCCATTATTGCCTGCCTTCGTTTCTGCTGTTGTCTTCTAGGGGACTAATGCAGAACCCTACTGCTTATTCTGGAGATCCCAGCCTGGCTTTTTAGTTACCTGGATTATAATGAACTGCTGAACTAAGTTCTTCTTCAAGAAAATTGAGTTTGATACCTTTTAGACTTGCTCTATGTGTAGAAATGAGATGAATTTTGGGTGTGCCAGTCACAATTAGAAAAGATACTCCAAGTATATTACCTTATTAGACATACTTTTTTCCTAACCACAAAAGACAGCAAATGGTCAGTCATCTCTGCAGCTATTGCGAGTGATGTGCCATCCATGTCATTCCACTTGACAGAAGTGGAATTTTATTTTAGGTGACTTAATCATGGACTCGTGGTAGGAGTGAGAGTAACGATAGAGTATGGTCTATGACCTTGTCCTGTCAGTGCCCATAAACCAGACTATACATTCAGATTTCAAACAAATGAAAGTTTCTGTCAGTAATCCTGGGGTGATTTCTACAACTTTCTTGACAGGAATATTGAGACAAGAAAGCTTCTAAAAACTTCCTTGGAGTGGTACTAACAGATAAAGCTGCCTGCAGGTGAACGGGTTATAACGAGGGTGGGTCCCAGCACGGGGAGGGCAGCAAATCGTGATGTGCAGGGGGACCACCACTGGCAACACCAGAACCAATGGTAGGAGGATGTTACTGTGTTTTGGCACAAGCGCATGGTAACCGGCAGCAAACCACATGTGTGCTGAGCTGGTCAGGAATTGTTATACTTGTGTATAGTGTTTATTTGCTAAGCTTTATGGTCAACTTCATTACTCTTCATTTTATTCATTATTATGTCACTGAGCAGTAACTTGTTAAAAGATTAAAAGTTCCAATTGGTTGCTCATGCCTAAGGTATGTAAATGCTTTGCAGCTCCGACAGTAATTTGCTGACATTCTGGCAATTTGCACTTAAATAGTTTATGCACGCGCATATGCGTGCACACAAGCACAATGTAAATGTGTAATTTTTTTTAGAAACCCAGTACAGTGCAATTAGCTTTTAGTATAAAGGACCTGATCCTACAATCCTGATGCACACAAAAATCTCTTTTATTTCTTTGGAGCTAATGAGTTTAAAATGTCTGTAGGAGAGATCCTAAGAGAAGAGCATTGTTTTTTCAAAAGTAAAAACAAACAATGAAGAGGCAAAATCTAATGCTCCTATAAAATCCAACAGTTAGTCCAGTGCCTCTTTTGATGCAGACATAAGCAAAATTTTCTCATAGCCAGTTTTTCAAATAGGTTGCATGTGTTTATACACATGTGCATAAATACACATATATGCACACACAATCCTAAGTGTAGATCTTTGTGCATGTGTGCATATATATATATTCAGGCATATAATTTTAAATCAAGTTTTACCCTTCTCACACTCAACACCTACTTCTTTGTATTAGGTTTTACAAGTACTGCTTGTGAATAGTGATAATTCTTTTTTACAAAATTGGTTTTTGATATGAGGCTGCTGTTCCCTCAAATCTAGTACAAATGCTCACATTTTGAAGCTTTATAGGTAGCAGTTCCATGAGCACAAACTTATTAAACTCCATCTTGAAGACCAGAGTCAGGTGTCAAACACTCAGAGTAATTATTCTCTCCTTAAAGAACAGATATTTCCTCAACCAGACCTGCAAAATGCCGCAATACTACGTGAATTTGGGTAGTATAAGGCTGGTATGAGAGAGCAGGCTTTTCTTACTAAGTTAAATTACAGATTTGGCCATAAAAGCAGATTTTTCAAAACTCATTAAAAGTGATATGATACAGTTTGCTTGCTTTTATAGAGGCACCAGGTGTTCCTCTCTTGCTTTCAAGTAAAAAAAAAACCAAAACCCAAACCATTTCATCATTTAAAACTAGACAGAGGTCATATCTTTTAAGAGTTTTTGGACATTACGGAAACAAAGACATATCTTTAAAAAAAAGAAAATTATTTAGTTTCATTGAAAATTATTTAGTTTCATGACTTCACAGTATTGGAAGTAGAAAGTGAAAAATATTTGTAACACTTATTGTATAATCATGCACCGTACTGTTTGTCTACAAACAAGGGATAAAGTCCTGTCATATACATCCTGTAATGGAAGAAGTAGGAGGTGAAATTGAGTAAAGAAAACTAAATGATACAGATCTTTTATCAAATTCTGCGGACATCAGAAAATGTTTAAAGACTTTGAAAACACATTTTTGCATTGTTAAAACCTAAATTACACAGGAGAGAACAAAAATTATGTAGGCTATGTGTGCCACCTGTTATGGTGTTATTTGAACAGTCTGCATTGGAAGAAATGAGTTCCTAATCATCAAATAGACAAGGCTGCTCAACTGATGGGAATCATTAATAAACAGATAATAATTGAATGAAGGTTTCTTTAAACACTCATTTTTGAAAATGAATGAAAAAGGAGCATTTGTTTTCAGTTGAATAAGAATCATACTTCAGAAAGAATTTTATTTGAAGAATTGACTGATTTTCTTTTAATGAGGGCAAATTCTAGCAAAATGGTAGCAAATAGTCATGTAATTTAAGGTATAGTATGTATAGAATCAGGTGAACAGCCTTGGAGAAGTGGTAATGGGGAAATGTAATCATTCGCTTCTGAAATAAATTGTTTATATATAACTATATATCTCAGACTGGTGAACACTGAATTTCATTATTAGTTGATAGAGATTTGTGTCATAATTTTGATATCCTTCCCTGGTGAAGGAATACCCCAAAATTACAAGAACAATTAGCAGCTTGTTTGCCATTCCTGTAAATAAGGGAGGGCGGGTGGAGAAATTTGTAAAGAATCGTAGTATCCTACAAAAAAGGATCCTACATTTATCTCGAAAGTCCTAAGGAAATATGAAGATGCTTACTAATTCTTACACTGAATACCCAAGCGAAAATGTTCTCCCACCTTTTACTAGCACAAAACTTCTTACATGCAGTACAAGTAATTTGCTTATAATTGTGATAACTTAATGACATGTGATAATTTAGGCTTAGAAGGATGAGCAATACCTTTTTATTTCACCACCCATTTTTTCCCCCAAATTTTTTGGAAAATCTGATTTAAAATGTTACTTTTCTCTCCTGTGCTGCTTTACCCTAAGGTGCCATTCTTTCTAGATGCACTTCTGGGAAGTGAAGCTGTGCTGTTATAAAGTTGCATCAGAGTGAGAAGGTGCTTCGTCTTGTGACTTCTGCCATTGTTTTAGCTTTCTGGAGTGTCTCTTGAATACACACGTTTTCAGTAAGCAGATGACTTTGCTCTGTGGACCAAAGCTGTAGTAAGCTTGTTGTCTATGTTTCTCAGAGCGTGATACTTCTTTATGATCTATTGTATTTACCAAGGTTATGTTAACTTTTTCCCAGATTAGCTGATAAACCTAAAAATACCTAGTTTTTATTTACAAAATTAATACAGCAGTTTGTGGGTTTTGAATGAGGAAATTGTTTGCTTTTCTTTTGCCTTTTTTTTCCCTTAAGTTTAGTAGTTCAGATGGTGGGGTTTTTTGTCCCTCTGCTCTGCATAATAATGGGATGGAAAAGAAGGTGTAAGCTGCAAGACCTAAAGCGGTAGCAAAGAGAGACAACATTATAAAATCTTTTTTCAATTGTCAGAGTTTCTCCTTTTGGCCTACAGAGGCAGAAAACATGGTCAGTATCCCCAGGACATAAATCCTTTCTCTCTGATAAACTCAGAAACCATTCCACATAAGCTAATAGTGACTGGCAGGGGATAAGCCGTTCCAGGTTAGATGAGAACCAAGCACTTTCTTTTTACTGGCATGTAAAATAACTATTGAAATCCTGAAGTCAGTTGTGAAAATGCCAGGGATTTTTTTGAAACCAGGATAAAGCCCTCAGGGATTTGTGGCAAGAAATGATTCTACACTGGTCAGTGAAATACCCTGAAAGGTCTCAATGGTCTTCTGCATGTGTATTTTCCATTTGTCTGAGAGCAGAATATTTCAGAAAAAGCTAAGCCAGAAATATCTCTGCCATTTATTACCATGCAAAATAACATTAAGGAATGTGAAACCACCAGAGAATTCTGAGAACTGAGAGTCCAACCAAGCTGTTACTTGTGATTTGAAGTTCGTAATCAGGTAGATTTCTAAGATGGTCTCTTTTATCCTAATTCTGTTTTCCTACGTTTAATTCTTTATGCCTAAGAACTGCAGGGCAGAATTTCTCTCATTTTTGGGTACTGATATAATTATTCAGCTGCAAATACAGGCAGTGGGCTATATTCAGGAAAAGAGAAAGCATTTGGTGTTTGTAGGGAATCATTTAAGTAAACCCTTCAGAAATGTACAACTTTTTGCTTTAGAAAGAGCTATAGAAGAGTATTGAAATGCAGTCAGATAAATCGTTGGTACTTCCATGCCATCACTTTCTGTTGTTAGTAGCTGCAAAAACGCCCATATTTCTCTTCTCTCATTCTGTTCTTCTGTCTCTGCCATGTCTTTCCATCTTACACACACTCATACACGCACTTTTTCTTTCTCGCACAGAGATGTACTGGCTTTTAGTTTTCCAACTTTAAATTGATTAGAACACATTAATTTTTAAATAAGTGTCACATATCCTTAGCCAAGCGCTGAAAGGTTGAGAAGGCTTCATGGTGTAAAGTCTGATCCAAAACTCAGTGAGAAGAATTTTAAAAATGTGAGCTGCCCTTCATTAGCCCTCATGATATCTCTTGACAGGCAATGTGTGCGTACGTTGCCATGCCAGGCCAGGGCAAGACCAGCTGCCATGCCCCATTTACCCTCTGTCAGCAGCTTCAGTCAGAGCCCGGGCAATACTGTACACACGAGTCTGTCATGCGTCAGCATCAATTAGGCTCAGTTTGCTGCGCTTGGGAAAAGCAACAGCCCTACTATTAACCATTTTTCTTCTTTCCTCGCCCCATCCCCATTTGACTCTCCAAGCAAACCATTAGATTTGGCAGAAGCATTTTCATAGCAATTCTTGCAAATAGTAATTATAGTTGGTTTTAAAATAAGTTGCTAATTCAGATGAGTTGGTTTCACTGCAAGAAATTGGATTTATTGGTACTGTTGTTTAAATGAGGAAGTTACATACAGCCGGTGCTCTTACACTGTTCTAATTTTCCCTTTCAGTTGTTTTGAAGTGTTGATGTCTGCCTGTCTGGACACACATACATACAGACTTACCTATATAGCTATGCACATGCACACGCAGATTATAGTAGTAAACTTTAAACTTATTGTAAGACCGGGGTACTAAAATGTTTCATTATCTTCCATATTTTCTGACCTTCCTGCATTATATACTCAACATGTTTTCAGTTTTTCAATTATAGATATGCTTTTGCACCGTTGTTTTTCTGGGTATTGTTGTTTGAAGAGCAGGGCTAAAATTTCCCCAACTTCGTGAGAAACCAACATGTGTGGTTATGCCTAAATTTGACTCACTATTTTGTGGCTTTTCGCTGCTATTATGGAGGGGGTGGGGAGCAAGACGACCACCCATGGTGTGTTCTCGTCAAGCGGTGCGCTGAGCAAATGAGTACGCTGATGTGCAATGAGTGTTAAGAGAACAACCTCTTCTGGCAGAGTTTTCAAGCGCTTCCCTCCTTCCCCCCCTCCCCAAATTACAGCTTCTTCCTCCGTATAAGTATAGAACACCCATGACTATTTATATAATAAAAGAGCTACTGTGTACTTTAATGGATAGTTAAAGACATTTTCACAGGTTTGTATCCACACGGGATTTATAGAGACTTATAGGCCTGGTCAGTTTGTAAAATCGTGATAGCCCAGGAGACTGTTGTCAGATGTTGGTAACAAGACAGTGTTTGAAAGGAATCAAAACAATATAAATCCTGTGAGATCTGTGGCAGCAGGATGGGTTCTAATGGAGAGGAAGACAGGGTCGACCACCACACAAGAGAACAAGGAGAAGAAAGTGTTTTTTCTCTTTCAAGCTTGCAGCACCAGCAGGGGTAAGCAGGTTTCTAAAAAGAATCTCATCAGCGGATCAATCCAGTGTAACAGATGGAGTGCACAGATATTGTCTATCAGATTTCCATCGCATGTGGCAAACAAATACATTGTTGCAACTGTTAGCAGCAAAACTTTTCCTTTTTTTAACATCATAATTACCAAGAGTTGAAAAGAGCTGTGGGTTAATGATTTCCTAACAATAACTATAGGGGGTTTGGTAGATAGTAACTTCCCCAAGGAATACATTAGCAGGAGATAGAAAGTCACTGAGCATCTTGAATGGAAGGGTTTGGATCCGCAGAAATAACTGCCTATAGCGGTGCATTTTGAAAAGTGGAAATTTTCCTAGCAGAGGGAGACTGGACTGGATCCTCATCTGCCGTAATTGGCAGGTTTATACCGCAGACAGTGGAGACAAACCAGTCCATACCAGCTCCAAGTTTTGGGCTTTGTTGCCTTTATAAAAACATTTGCAAGAGAAAGATTTGGAAGGGCTGAGAGCAATTCAGAGTGCGTGCACAGTTACGGCCATAAGAGGCAAGGTGTGAGGCTATGAATTCATTTCCCAATGTTATTAATATTGCTGTTATTAATTAAATGTTAATTTTGTTAAGCCTTGATACAAATACCAAAATGTGGATGCAAATATCTTGGAATCATGGAATGGTTTGGGTCAGAAGGGACTTGTTAAAGTTTGTCTAGTCCATCCCTCAAATACGTAATGGGTGTCTTAGCATCTTCTGCATTGTTTCATTAATCCTGGAACAGAGAGAATGAAAGGGAAGTGGCAGCTCTGGAGATGGGCTAATGACTGCATGGCACTCTCAGTGTCAGTGTGAATTCCATGGATTTAGAAGTGATGGGTATCATGGATTAAATGATAAGCTTTTAATGAAAACATAACTCACAACTAATTTTTGTAAATAACAATTATTTGCCCTAGTAAATATGTAGTTAAGAACTAAAAGACCATGGTTTAGTTACCATTTAGTTACAGAAAGTACCTCAGACTCGTGGCCAGATCATTCTAAAAGTTTCTCTGGGCTCAAAGCAAGCGGGTAATAGGGTGAGTTAGTTCTGTGAACTGACTGGAAAAGGATCAGCCAGCGTTGAAGGCACAACTCAGTTGCCCGGAGATACGATCTGTGGCCATTCAAGATGACAGGGCATCGCCCGTCCTTCTGCCACTCCTGGGAACACAGGTCTCCCATAGATCCTTTATCCATAAGGCCGACCCCACAAGGGTGTCTTTAATAATATTGTCTCTCACGTGACTGTAGGGACCAGGGTAAATGAATCAAGCCCTGGATCGTGTCAAAATGGATGTGTTAGACTAAGTTTGTGCAGAGAGGTTGTGGAGTCTCCATCCATGGAGATACTCAAAACCCAACTGGGCAAGATCCTGGCCAACCTTTTCTAGGTGACCCTGCTAGAGCAGGGAGGTTGGACTAGATGATATCAAGACATCTCTTTCAATCAGTTCCAACAAGTCTCTGATTCTGTGAAGATCAAAGATGAGCATAATGACAAAGCAATGCAAAATGTACATTCAATTCCTTGTCTTTCAGATGTGCGGAAACAGGACATTGACCTTAAATATCATTACATTTCTGGCTAATGTTGTCATTCACAACATTTCAGATCTTAAAGATTTAGCCACAAGAAGGAGGGTTTTGCATTTTTCAGCGTGTATGACATTATTCAGTTTTTTTTTTAACTCATGCTCTAAGCTTGCCGTATTTGACCAGCACTTCAGCCACCTCAAATAAAAATTGCATTCTGAATTGTGTCCTATTCAAAGCCCCCCACCCCAGTGCATTTTCTCATTTTAGTCTCCTCTTCAATTCCGAGAATTGTAAAACAAAAGCCAAAATAGCATTTACACCCTTATGTCCTCCAAAATACCTCTTCTCCTTCTGGGCCTACTTTCTTTGCACACTAACCCTCTAATTCTAGCTCTGCAGGAGCCCTGGTGCCTTTATAGTATCATAACCAACCTTTACATGTCTGTCTAAGTACTGAATAAGCTCACCTCTGGGAAGAAATAACTACACACCTATCCATGCCCCTCTTTATATGCTTATTAATTGAGCCCTGCCTTCCTTTTCTCTCCCAAAAGAATGGAAATGAGCAAATGCTCTCTGAACACCTCCTGCCCGATGAAGACGACTGGCAATTTGCCCTATTTCCTCCTGGATCCCAAAGACCATTCATCCTAAATCTGTAAAGCATGAGAGGGAGCTGGAGACAGGTCCATACTCACCTAGAACCCAACAGTTCTTGCTGTTAGCATCATGCCACAGCCCTCAGGTAGGAATGTGCGGAGAGCATCTTGCACCCAAAAGTACAGGTCTCTAATCACAAAGGTAAATAAAGATCCCTCCTTTTGGATATAGTATGGGGGCTTCAACTTGGCTTTGAGTGCTGCTAATTCAGGCCCTGACATGCCCACTACCCTGTTAAGTGCGATGTCAGGACAGCTTTGCTTTATGTAAATACTAACAAAGAACCGTCTCTAAGGCACAGGCAAACTTGCAATGAATGTAAGGGAAGGCTGAATGGGTCCTTCTTGAATAAAGCATTCTTGAATATTACTGGCAGGTTTTCAGAGAGTCGTGATTGTTCGGAAACTGCCTATATGGAAACACGAGAGTGAGCAATGAGTGACTTCAGTTAGGATTCTCATCCATCTGTCTGACAGAGCAAAAATTCCTTGCTAGAGACAGCATGTTTGGAGGGCTTAGGTGAGCTTGATAAGCTGAGCAACTAGATGACAATGTCATTAGGGCCATAAATAAAAAAGTTTAAGAAAAGCCAAAGTAATGATAATAGGTGACGTAAATTACCCGGTCAGGTGTTGGCTGGAATTCACTAAAGGAAATAAGGCTGTCTGTGGTATTTTATGGATTACATGTATATATGTAAATATGTGTTATGTTTCGAGTAAAAGGAGAACAAGTAGGCTTAGCGTGAATGGTTTGTTTGTACCAATTTAAATGGCTTTTGGACATATTAATGTAAATATTTATTCTCAAATAGCATAGCAAAAATGAGGATACAAATTCAGCAAATAGGCTTCTTGCTATAGAAGCTCATGTGATTACAGAAGTAATATAGACTGATGTTGACAGAAATAGCTTTAGCATTTTCAGGTAGATTATGCTGTTTGTGAAGTAAATTTTGGACACAGAGTATCATAGCCAGACATCTAAGTCCTGCACCTGCTTGCCTCAAATCAGATATTTAGTTACCTAGTAATGGTTCATCTAATTATTCTCAAGGAAGAAAAAATTACATATATGAAACAAAAGGCTACTTTGAGACTTAATAAAGGTTTGGCTTAATGAGTAACCAAGGTACCATTTTGTATGTACTTTATTCTGAAATACCATTGAAATAGTAATATTAGGCTCCCTTTGTTCTCATAATCTTTGGTTTGAAATACAAATGGAATTTAAGATGTTAGGTCAGCGGGTGTATTCGAGAAAGTGAAACTTAAAGGAAGTTGTTCAGCAGTACTCTAGTAATATGTTAGTGTTACAGATAAAAAGCATGTGTACTTTTCCAAACCCATTTTTGGGTCTGAAGCAAAGCATAGCTCAGCTGGAATTTAAGAATGAGGCTATATTAGGAAGTATATGCCCCCAGTGGAATAGCTTTTTAACAATTTCCATCTTTGCAAACCTTAACCAGTTTACTTTCAGTTCAGTTGTATAAAGTAAGAAATTCATAGTTTTACAAACAGTCAAAGTGAGATTTAGAAAGCCTAAGAAAATTATTCAAGACCTCAGAAAAGCCAGAGTCAGCCCTGAAGTTCTGTAGCTCCTGGTCTTGAGTATTTAAAACAGTCATTTCATTTTTATAGCCTGCAAATTATTAAGTTATAAGTGAAAAGGTATACAGTAGTAAGACCAGGTCTGTACGAGCATCTTGTGTAATAACTGTAAACAGTAGGTTGTATTTGTATGATGGGAATAGAAATCCCATGATAAATGAAGCTGTAAATAGCCTGAAATCTCACTGGAAGTGGTTAGGTGGAAAATTAATAACAATTAAAATTTGACAAAGCACAAGTGGCAAATGAATTGCATTCCTTCTTCCTCAAGGAAGTAGTAGAGGAAACATGAACACCTGAAGTAGAAATGTTTGCCAGGTCATTGAGTTCAAGAGAAGGATCAGGAGACCAGACTGCTGGAAAATTTAGGCTTGAATGCATTGTTATGTGTATTTTAATGACTTCCAAATAGTTTAAGCCTGTATTCAGAAGTGGAACAACCATATCAATGAAACGAGGCAGGGGGTTGCTATAATATCTATAGCCGAGAAGGAAAAGTGGACACAATTTTTCTCTAGTGCAGAGCAACTCGTAAAAGGGAATGTGGTCCAGTGTGGGGTACGGAGCCAGGGGGATCGTGGGCTCCAATCTGTTCCGAGCCGCCGATGCCGTCTGACCCGGGCAGGTCACTTGACTTCCTTGTGCCTCTGTCAATCGAGCTGGAAAATTGGGTAACAAAAGCAGGACCTTGCTGAAAAACAGATGCTCCATCTGAGTTGAGCTGTCCTGGATAAACAAATTACAAAACATTGATAGATACCGCAGTAAAACAAAGATGGGTCTACAGTCAGTAAGGAAGAACAAGTGATGCAGGAAAGATCCAGCTGATAGTCCTGGGTGCTTGAACAAAGTGATTTGTCACCAGGTTCACAGGCAAAATAAGGAGCTCACAAGATGGACAAAACTAGTTTACGATGGAAATTAGAAAATCAGGAAGACAATGGTGTTTGGAATCAATGCTGTGTAAGATCTGGTTTCAAGTTGCCCAAGATGTGAAAATTATAGTGGTCATTTATTCCTTATGGTGAAAATTTAAGTGCTAAAAGGCTCCTAGGAGATAAGCATCCTGTAAATCATAGCCGGATATCTGGATGGGACCGTCAGAGACTGCACATAATTAACTGGTCAAGCTTTAGTGGTATATTTTGGAGCTGTAAGGGGACTCCATTTGAAATAGTATGGCCTTTAATTTATTTTCTTTTTTTAATTTCCATGAATTGACATCTCAGTCTTGGATGCCGAGTACTTCAGAAACATGTCTTACAGAAGCCAACTGCATAGGCTTTGAAATTAAACTAAATCCACAGCTTCAAATTTGGTTGGAGATAGAGACAGTCTGAAAAAAAAAAAAAGGTAATAGAGCACATATTCCAGATCCCTGCATTGCAAGAGTGTGACTTAGGGTGCCTTTTAAAAAATGTTTGGCAGTGTGCTGTACAAGAAGGTTGTATTTATTTCCCTATTTACAATTACTTTTTCAGTACATGTAAATATAGAGTAAGTAAATTTGATATGAAATATTATGTTGGTATTTTTAAAGAAAAAATATCTCTGGGTGTAGTCAAATAAACAAGCCTTTGGAAATAGGATTCAGAATACTGAACTTCATTTCTTGGCTCTGCTAATAGTTGTTGAGTGCTTTGGCATGCCACTTCATGTCTTTTTATCTCCATTTCCCTATCTGGAAAATGGAAATAAGGATTTTACCTCTTTTGTATAGAGCTGCTGCTGAAGAACATCAGCTAAGAATTAGGGTCAAAGTAAAGCATATGTTGTTCATGTTTCATTGCAATGAACAAAGAAGCAACTTTATGGTATTATTTCATTGAGTTACTTATATTTTTGTTCCACTGACTGATGTGGATGTGATAGAAGAAAAAAAGCAGCTACATGTATTCTCATTAACTGCAGAAGGAAGGTCGTTGACTACCACACCAGAACACTTGACTTTTTCTGGCAAAGCTACGCATTAAGTGCAGTTCTGAAGATCTTGAGACACTAGTTCAGCATGTGTTTTACCACATTTTAAGGCTTGCATAAACACTCCAAACCGCCGTTCCATAGTAGCTTTGGGTGTATTTAAAATAGTTGTTCTTTGGCCCCTCTGATAGTCAGGATGAGGCGAGGTTATCTTGAAGACTCCAAGATGCTTAGAAGGGTCTTCAGCAGGAGGAAGTACTGGGTTCATCCTAATCACTGAGCCTTAGGGTTGCAGATAATTTTTGAGGCAGAAATATTGAAAAGCCACACTAATATTTAGGAGGAAAAATATTTCCAAGAAGCTGAAGTGTGGTTTTTTTGGGAGATGTGTGCCAGAACCAAATGTCCAGCAAGCCATTAGTTTCCTGTCCTCATACTTAGTCTTGGCAAGGAAACTTTTTGTTGGAAGATGTGTTATTATGGCAGCAATGGAATTGCTTTGAGTACCATCCAAAAACAATCTCAAGAGCTGAACAGAAAAATGCTAACTTCTCTGGACACAATAAAACCGGTATTTTCTAATTCTACAACCATGTTAAGACTTACCTGTCCTGTGGGCTTCTGTGTGTCATGCTGCTGGGTGGACCCCTTTGTTCTGGTCGCCCGAGGAAGTGTGCGTGTTTCCTGAGAAAACACTGT
The DNA here is from genome assembly GCF_011004875.1 of Balearica regulorum gibbericeps. Classification (NCBI taxonomy): domain Eukaryota; kingdom Metazoa; phylum Chordata; class Aves; order Gruiformes; family Gruidae; genus Balearica; species Balearica regulorum. The sequence continues at coordinate 10,566,726 of NC_046190.1, read as the reverse complement.
GCTGTCAGGCCACGGGAGCAAAAAGGGAGTGAAAAGTCAGAGGCAATAACTGCACAGATTTCAAAGTATTTATATGATTTTTTTTCTACCTTCAGTATTAAGACTGCTTTTATTTCTTATGCTATGCATACACCAAGTTGTTAACTTGTTGATTAAGATTCTAAATACAAACAGGCAAAATGAGAAGGTGTTTTTGTAGTTACAAGGCAGAGTGCTGTATTCGGTCACAAAGAGCTGTATTCAGTTAGCATGTCTGCCGTAAGGATCCCAAGTAATCCTGGTGAAATCACTCTGTCTCTGAGTCTTGCTTTTTCTTTGCAAGGACTGGGATAACAGGCTGTTTCTCCAAGAGATGTCTGTCATCTCTCCTTTGGTTTTCAGCTGTCAAGGTCTGGAGTGGACTTTATCCAAGTATATTTTGTGATACAGTATTGTTCCTATCTTGTTTAAGCCTACCTTCTAAATCTCGTAATAGTTCCATTAGAGGAAAATGTCCTCTACTGGGAGAAAGGCTGCCTAAAGCGTGAGGCAGATACTGCCTTTGCCAATGCACCTGGCAGTAACAATAGATTGTGAACTACAAAGGATGACATACTGCAATTAATTTGTGAATGAGCTATTCAAGATACTATCTAAGTGATTGGGGATGGATTTGATATCTTTATATCTTTTAGTGTTGAGAGGGATCGGATTAGAATTGGACTTAGAACAGTGAAAGAGGCAATGACGGGGCTATTCTCCCGTTGGCAAAACTTATTCTAATTTGCAGTCATTTACGTCCCGTCCTTCTCAAACCATCCACAGGGACTCCTATGCCAAACACACTGGGCTTAGTAGTATGTCACAAGGTACCCAGAGTGGCTGTCCATAAGCAGTCACAGCAGAGGTGGGCAGCATGCCATACGGACATCGCAGCACAGTCATAGGCAAGTGGTCTGTCTGCGCTGGGGAATCAAAACAATAACTGAGAATTTTCATCTTCGTTCACAAAAATCACTTCTTGCATAACTAATTGTGAGCTGTGAGGAGCTGGCCCTTCTTGTTTCAGTCTGATAAATTGCCATAAGGTAAAATAAAATAGATTACTAACCAGGCATTGCTCTTCTAAGATGTCACAGGAATGTAATGCAGTTGCAAATGGGGAGGGCAGGCGGTCCAGACAACTGCAAATAGAAAGGTGTCAGCAAGACAGTCTTCTATTAAGAAGTGATGCAATTATGAAATGGTTTGAGGACCCCTATATTAACCCGTAAAGCAACAGACACTCTCTGAGGGAATTGCCTTCTCACTGACTTTTACCTGCTGAGCTGTATTTCGCCCCCTCGGTAGAAGCATCTCTCTTGTAATACATTTCTGTACATTTCTGTTTGTGACAGTGAACCTGCCATCTGCTATCAGAAAAATAGTCAAAAGACTGAAATAGGATGAAGTTAAAAAAAAAGAGGTTTGCTATAATTTCAAGGCACAGTAGTGATGGGTAGAGGCTGAAACTGGCAGTAATCAAACAAATCAGAGATGAGGACTTCTAGGTCAGTCTGAGAATATCAACTTGTGCTGAAATGGTTTTTCTCAAGTGGAGAAAGCTGGGGTAAGTAAGTCCTCTGTTGGCATCGCCTTGAATGGTCCAGCTGCCATGTCATGTAAGGGAGAGCTGCTGAGCTGCTGCCTGGCTCTTCCACGAGGACTTTGTTTCCCAGGGCAGCGTTTGTGGCTGCTGTAAGCATCGACCCTGTGCTTGCCGGTGCGAGCAGGCAAAGCAAATAACAACCGATCTTGCATCCTGATCGAGGCAGCACTGGTCTCATGGAAGGGGAACCGTTTGGGGTTGATAAAGTTTAATCAGAAAGATTTCATTCCTGGCTCTGGCCCAGCGCTAGGGAGAGGTTTTAAGCTGGCCAAACCCCGTGTCTCTGTTTCTCGTCCAGCTGAACGAGACAGTGACACTTGTCTTCCCACGGGAAGGATAGCAAGGCCTTTGGGTGAAAATCATCCTGCAAGGCATGGGTGTGAAACTGCTCATGTGCTGGTACGTGAAGTTGGCTGTTTGGCCCTTTGCCAGCCATGCATGTAAAGTCCCTTTGGAGGCAGCAGGACTTAAACATGTGCTGGAGTTTAAGCATGTGCTGAAATGCTTTGTAAATGCAGGGGTTTGTGTCTAACAATACTTATGTACTTATTGTAAGATGATTAAGATAATGATCTCAGATATTTCTGAGAATGATTTGTCTTTCCTATTAAAAAATCTGGCTCCTGTGGCTCTGTACTTAGCACAACATTATTTTAATGAAATTTTTTTGTATTTATAGTAAAGGCATGGCTTGCACGGCCTTAGGTTTTTATCGGTCTTCTTGAAGGAAGAATGGGAAAGGGGAAGAAGAAATCTAATTCAAACACCGTATCTGTTTGGGGGCTGAAAAGCAACTGTTGCCTTGCATAACAAGGAAAACTCACTCAAAAATACGAAGTTAATGATATTACTAGAAGCGGTTTAAAACGTTGGTTACGGAAGCTGAGCTTTATAAATAAGAGTGAATTCTAAGCCGAGGTCTCTGAAATGCCAATTACAGTCACTTGAGTACATGGGGGCATGCTGAGCTTTTGCTGGGAGAGTTAATGAGCAATTTCATAACATGCTATATATCACTTTAAGAAGACATGATAAATTGCCTCTAATGGTATTGTGTGTATAAATGGGAGCTGGTTTTGCTCTGCGTTTAGTTCTAGTGATTGGGTGGTACACCTGGAAAGACTTGTATTTTAATGGGGCCTTTTTAGCACTTTTGCACCTCGTATGTTCTGGATTATATATGATTGATGGCTTTGAATGTATGGGAAGGAAAGATATGTAGATCTTAATGCTTTTAAACCATTTGTTTTCCAGTCTCTGTAAAAGGCCTCTCTGTTTTCTGGGTAATGGTTTATACTTCTCAAGTAAACAGAAGTACGGTTCTGGGACTTTGCCTTTTAACACTATAAATCCAGTGGTTTTTATAGGAAGGTCATTCAGTTTACAGTGCTCTTAAGAAAAGATAGCTGCTTTCACTCGAGTCATTAAAGACAAATAAGTAGGTGGTTTGGTAAAAGGAGAATTTGATGCATGGAGTAGATAAAAATAAAATCAGAGTTTGCTTTGTTTTGCTTTCGTTGTGGGCATTCCTCTAGTTCCCTTTTCATATGGTGAGTAAAATCTCTTTCTCCCCTAAGTCACACCAATTTCTTCCCAGCCACAACCTTTCCGACTTCCCCCCTCTCCTGCTGGTCCCTGTCAGTGCTTACTTTGCCCAAAGGGGTTGCTGTCGAGCAGCATTAAAGCATTCTCCTCTCCCGCTCTAACCTAGGGAGAGACAGACCCAAACTGGAAATCAAACCCAGGCTTCCCGGGTGGAAACGTAGACGTTAACTGCGGGCTGGCCCGGCGGTGGTGCTTTCTCCACGCCCTCCATGGGGAGCCCGGCTCCTTACGGCAACCTCAGGGTGGGCAGAGGAGACTCTTGGGTTGTTTCCCGTTGACACCCTGGCGCAGTGTTCAGCTGTTGCTTGTTTCTAAGCTTCCATACCCACTTAAAGCCTAGCCAATCTCCTGCATGTTTCTTGTGTGTACGGAACTGGTTCTACTGAAAGGAAAACTCTTAGCACCGGCCAGAGCCGTGAGCAGTGCTGAGATGTTTGAGGCAAACTTCTCCTGCAGCCCTTTCCATGTGCCTCAGTTCCATGGCCTTTTGCCCTTCAAATCCTTGGGCACATCTCGAGCTGATGTTAGCGGGAGAAGTGCAAACTAACTTTTACTGCAGCGTAGTTTAATTCTGCAGGGTTGAAAGGCAAGTGCATTAACCCCTGCTGCCCCACGCTTTAATATATTGCTAATTGCCACTTCTTCCCTGTACTTTGTCACTTGTACCTGAATTTTTCAATTTGTGTCTTTTTTCAGACTTTTGTTGCCCCCCAGCATTATGTGTAAAGCGGTGACTCCTCTTAGCTGGGTTGCTAACAAAGCAGCGAGTATATCCTGTAGCATTGCTTACCTCTGCTGTTACTTGTTCCCCTAGAACTGAAAGTGCATTCATGAGATGCAAAGATCCACACACTTTCCTTCACTGTCTTAAGCATTTCATGTATCTCTTGTTCAGGAGCTAGGCTGATATTCTTTAGAATAATAAAGCATAGCCTAGCCTATATTTCTCAGTTTCATGACCCTATATGTTTCATTGTCAGGTTAAAGTTCAGCTGGGGAAAGAGATTAGATGAGTTTACAATGTTTTTGCCTTTTACATGCTTGCTTGTTAAAATTAAATTTCTGAATAATTGCACTATGGTACTTTGCACCTCCCTCCCATACCTCCTTATATTTAGTTTCCATTCTTTGCGGGTATTTGATAAGACCCAAAGAGAGACGAGGCTCCTGTATGTTAGGTAGTGTGGGCCAGGGTCACGGAGGCAGGTGGGTGTCCAGCTAAAAAATATTTTAGGCTACCATAAGTGTATAGAGTGCGTATTAGTTAAAAGAAACCTAGGTTACTAAACCACTAGAGTAACATGAGTAGAAATGAATATGTGCAGAAGTGTATTTACCAATTTTTGCTTTGCTCTCTGATATTTAAAGTGTGATGCTACTACCTGCTTGGGTTTAACTGCAAAGTGTAGATGCCAAATTTAGCTTTCTTCTGTAATCGAAAACAATTACATGCTAGGAGAAATGCAAAAGAGAAAACAATTATCTTTTATAGCTTGGTAGTTTACATTTAATAAAAGAAGTGATTATTGACAGTGCTTTGGAAATAAAAGGCAAATTTGCTACATTTTTATTTTAAAGTTGAAATATTGCTGTTGTGTAAGGCAGCACAGATAGAGGTTCTCCAGTATGTCTTTTTTTTCATGTTTCTTAGTATGCAGATGCAATGGAGAATATTTTTCTGTGACTTAAATGATATCAGTATCATCCCAACGTAAAGGTAGTCATGTCTAATAGAATGCAGTGGTACCCAGTTGTGGTTTTGCTTTCCATATATATGTGTTTGTTCCCTGTAACTCCTAGCACAGGGAATCTATGTTTGTAGTAATTATTATCTTTTTATTGCATCGTTTCATACCTTTTTAATACTTGAGAGTGTGTTAGCATCACTTGTAAAGGGTCATGTCTTGAAATCTTGGGAGCCTAAGTGCTTTGGATCTGGGCATAAGGAAAGAAAGAAACCTAGGTTTGTTGGGTAGTGTGCCCTGGTTGTACTTCCAGCTTCCTTAATCAGGCGGAGAATAGTTATCAGGTTCTGTTTGTAGTATAGATAGGGATCATTGGGAAAAAAAAAAAAAAGCTACACTGCAAACGTTCTAAAAATAAAATGCTGCAGAGTACTTTAAATATAGTTATTTAAATGTTTCTGTTGACTTCAGTAGGCAAAAAGCTGGATGGAAATGCTTTTGAACAATCTAAACTCTCTCAGTATAAATATTGTAAATGGTATGTCAAATGTCCCGTACATGCTGTAGTTAGATTCAACAATGTGGCCCAATTATGTGTTACGCTGCACGTAAATCCTCCTTGAGGACTTTTTAGTGAAAAACTTCATTTATATCCTTCTCCAAAGTATTTTGAGACAAATATGCTTGCTTTTATTCAAAATAATGTATCTAATCTATCCAGTATTTAGGCAGAATGTCTTACCCACATTTGTCAATTTATCCTCAACATCCTGTGTTCAGGGATGTTGTTATTCTTTATCTCAGATAGGGTTTGAGCACAGTGTGGACATTACCTGTCCGGGATTTCGTAGGCGCACTTGAGCATCCTCTACCTGCACAACAAATTTGCTCGAGGTGAGAAATCTTCATGTGGAAAACGGGATAATGATAGTCTGTATGGTGTTGAACCCCAACCTCATGAGTCCAGAAGAGAGTGAAAGTGTGTAAGGAGGGCTGTGAAACATCAGACTGATGCGAGCTTGATGTTTGCTCAGAGCACAAGCAGAGCGGACTGCTGAAGATCATGTAAAAACAATCCGGTGACCTCCCCAGTGTCAGGTTGCACATTGTCTACAGAGCCAGGAACTGCACCCAGCTCTCTGAAGTGTCTCAACTGCTCTGAGTAAATCAGATATTTCTTCCATAATACATTTAAACATGTACTCTGTACCACAGTTAAGCACAGTGAGAAATCTTACCTTTTTTTTTTTTTTTTTTTAAAAAAACCACCAAAAACCTAGGAGTTAGCTTAGGGAAGGGTGAAGAAGCAAGACAGACACCTTGCAATCCAGCCCTCATATGAAAGTTGCCCCAGGCAATTTTGTTATGTCCATGGAAGCATATGATATTCATTGCATGGGCCCATCATTAATGCTGACTCTCTGGGAACCTGTCTTATGTTGTTTCCACTTGGGGCAGGTTAGCTAGAAAATTGATCCGATTTTATTAAAGAGTCACTTTCTTTGCTGTCTGGCAGTGGTCTCTGAAAAGATGTTTTGTCTTTTTAACACTTGGTGATTGCTCTAATAGGATCTCAGAAGTCCGATGCCCAAATTGAGTTTCACACACAAAACTACTTTGCGGCTAAGTTTTTGACTCCCGACATGGACAGTTTAAAATAGAGCTCAAAGGATCCCTCCCCATTTATGCTGCAGGTGAAACCATTGTTTTTATTCACATCCCTTTAATTAAAAATACATTTACAGAGGGTTAATTATCCAACTTTTTTTTATATTCATTTAACTATAAACAAATGGTGATATTTAGTGTATGGTTCACAATTTCTCACAGTTGGCCACTTCACTTCGACTTTGATACAATCATCGTATTCAGTGGTAGTAAATACTCTCTTATTCTCAGCTCTTACTCTCCCTGGATGGAATCTATCTTCCATCCAGACTGAACAAGTTTTGAAGAAAAATACAGGGGAAAAAAAAAAAAAAAAAAGAAAAGAAATCCCACCTCTCTTCTAGTTTGAGGGAGTAAGGCCTGTGTGTAATAAAGAAGCAACTTTATTTTGCTTAAAGGTTTTTTTGAAAATTCCCACTTAGCTGCCTATTGATCAAAGGATAGTGGTTTAGTCAGTCTGATAGCTTAGAGGGATAAGATCTGTGAGAAAGAATCTTGCCTCTGACTGACTTTATTGTGTAGGCAGTAGGGGATTCCTTCTAGTGGTTTAAAAAAAAAAAATATATATATATATAATTTGTCTTTTGGATATGTGGTAGTGAGAAACAGATTTTAGGACAGAGCAGGTAGAGGTGGAGATTGTAAAAACATTCTCAGAACACGTTTCTTTAAAATTATCTGCCAACAAACCTCTGTAACAGCAACCTGATATTCCCAAAGCCCAGCAGCTGAGGCCAGATGTTCGTTAGTGATGTGAGCAGAGGCCACCATCAACTGGAGTGAAGTCACGATGGAGCCTAGTGTGAGAACTCTGGAAGGATGTGGGGTGGGTTTGTGTGAAAGCTCTGGTCCAGGAGGAAAACTTGCAGCCTGTAGCTGTTGGTCTTGGTGGTATAGGAGGATGGGGGGAACTGCCGAGGATACTGCGTGAAGTGAATCGACAGGATGCTCAGTGCCTGTTACGGATGTGCCGAGCCGAGGAAGGGGGTGATGTGCTGAGGAAGGAGCCTTGGCACGTTTTTCCAGCCACCCCTGCAACCTACAGTAGATTAATGAACAAAAAATAAGGAAAGGGAAAAGTAAGGATGCTGTCCTTAACACAGGTGCCCCTACACCCACTGAGTTCTCTTTTAGGTTGACTTAGTTTAATTCAAGAGTTCAGGGCTCAGACCCCTGCTGCAAAGCGTTGTGCAGAGCTGCAGCTTATGGTCTACCTTAAATGCAGACTAAGTTTTTTGTTTAATAAACTAATTAAGTACATTTAAACAAGAGTCAAACAGATTGCACATTTCTAGCTTCAAATTTTGCACCAGTTGAACTTGGAATTAATTTTTAGTAACTAAAGGCACCATCTTGATTTTCAGAAACTTCCTTAGGGAATGGTCTTAGAACTGTCTTTCCTGCCCTAAATCCCTCTCTGGTTGCACAGAAATCTGGCAAAGATCCTGCAGACGTGTTCATTCCTTTGTTCATTCCTTTTTGAAAATTCTTACTTTTTTCATTCTTAATTTGAGAGTGGCTATAGAGGAAATTGAAGTCAATTTTTAATACACAATACTTGGAACATGGCAAAGGTCTTGCATCATGTAAAGTGCTGAATCAGACCCTACACCCCTTTCTTCCAGACTTAAATTTGTACACAGCATGTCTGAACAAATGAATTTGTAATGGTGATGGGCAAGCACTTTCAGCCAGTGTGTCTCCCTGAATCCTACCTCCCTTTTACTGCGGGGGCTGCAGGAGGAGGCGGCACTTGAGCAGAGCACAGAATGACATGGAGGCAGACAGCATTCAGCCTAAGCAAGCCGGGCTCAGAGGAAGCTCTGGCTGCAGCTTCCCAAGTGACTGTGCTGAAGTTATTCCAAAGTGTAAAATTATGGTTGAACCTGCTTTATAATAACCATGTCCTGAAATAATTTGAACAGACAACGTTTTAAAGAGTTGAGCATTATAATTTGTATTTACCATGGAAGTTTTTCCCCTCTTGCAAATTATTCTAAATGTTTCCAGGTTACAGGACACATTGAGGATGTTATTTTCTTGTTTTGTTTTGCTTGCTGTCTCAAAGCGTAGAACATGCGCATTACCTCCCATAATTCAAGATCTGTCATAAGCAGGTCTTTAGCTCAATTTCCATCTTTGGTTGGTTGATGGTTTTTTGTTTTGTTCTGTTTTTAAGGATGAGGAAAGCTATACTGCATGTGGGTGGTATTATCACAAACTGTTTGTCCTTTCTGTCTGCCAGCTCCCTTCAACATTTCAGATATTTTTAATCTACCTTATGAAAGAGCTGAGTACTTTACTTGCCCTTGAGCATGTAGCATACGTTCACAGCAAAGGCATCTGAATGATCCTCTGGAGATCCTCTCTGTGACTTCTCTTTTGCAATCCTGTCTGTACTCTCACAAAATAAGTCCAGAAGTGGAAAACTGCGGCAATGCGGTGGCGGCCTGCAGCTTCAGGGTGGTATGGAGCTGGCTGCAGCGGGCTATAAAATAGGATCCTTGGGTTTTGGATGATCCACCCTCCCTCTTCCTTTTTTTGTCAGTTTATTTGGAAATACGAACTTATGTGCATCAAGACAATGTAATCCTATGGGTAAGGCTCCCAGTCAGTCTTATGCACCAGTCAGTACCAGAATTTTAGCTTTATATTCCTCTAGGCATGTAGCTCAACGTGCAGTATTGTTTTCCCACTGCAGTTATCCATTAGCTTAAGACTTTCATAACCCAGGAGGACACTTAAATCTCTCTTCAATCATTATGCCTCTGAACACTTTCCCCTAATGTCTTGGCTTTCTTTTGGAATCTTTTGTCTTACGATTTTTATCCTGCGTTTACCTGCATTGAATTGCATTTGCCATCGTACAAGAATTTTCCTGAATTACTCTAACCCTGTTTATTCTCGATGGTTAAGGTGATGCCATGCGGGGAGATAGAAAGGTGTGTGCTATACTCCTCAACCATCTGTCAGATGCAGAGAATGCTGAACTTAGTGCACCTCGGCTTTCTGACTGTCCCTGTGTGCATCTCAATACAAACCATCTGGGGATCCCCCAAAGCTTTGGTATCTAAATGCTGCCTAGTTGCACTCTCCTTCATTTTTGCTTCCTGCCACCACGGACAGTCTCGCTCCGTAGCGAAGGACAGGATTGCTGCCACAGGAACTGGTCTGAACCGTGCTGACAGATCCAACAAGAAAGCAAAACAGGGAGGGTAGTGCCAGCGGGGTACTGCCTACAGCTGCACCCACTGGGCTTTGCTTGGGCTCTCCAGCGTAGATGTTGACCTGAAAACACTTTCAGAAATCGCCATTAAAGTCATGTGGATTTGCTTGTGCATAATCTTTTTTTAAAACAACAAAACAGTTTGTGCTGTCTCCAGGATTCATAGGAGCCAGCTATTTCAGAGTGTTATTTACTTTTATGATGTTTATCTTTCGCCCACTGGTGGGTGTGAACATCACTGGGTTTGCAGTGTGCAAAGCAGCAGCCTAGGACTATTTTTACATCAGACTTTTTTTTGCTATTTTAGTTTACGCAAACTTTTCTTTTAAGGATCCCTCAGAGCTATAAAAACAATATAGCACAATCTGATGCTTCACAGTTAAGAAGAGGAAATTAAAACACCCTGTTTTTCATTTTAGAATTCAGTGCTATGTGAAGTAGCCAGTGAATGTAGCTGTTTAAGGCATAAAGTGTGAATGGCTTCAAGTATTTCATTCCAATCACTTTTCTCTTCCATTTTTGATGAATGAGGCAATGTAAAAATAGAATAAACCTGGCATTTTAAATCAGGGATGAATTAAATGAAAACCTAATAATTTAGAGTAGCTTACTCATCTCTCCGTAAGTGTGGATATTACTTGACATATAGTGTGCATGTATCATCCTTTTCCTATGATTCACTTTTAATTGTTTAGCTTGAAATTACTCTCTTCTTCCTCTCCCCTCAGCAAGGTGAGAGTTCCCATTCACTGTAATTCACTGATAAAGGTGTTTTGTGTAGCCAATACTTAAAATTCTTGTACAGCCGTAACTTTATCGTCTTAGAAGAGTGGGATCTTGCTTGTGATTCTTTTATTATTAAAGAATAAATTGATACTCATTAAGAGCTTATTTACTGTCTGACCCTTTATTTGAAGGGCATATGACTATGAGATTGTTAAATATACAGGTGTCCTCCTAAGAAACTTAAATTCTGTGCATAAGAATAAAGACATCGTTAGCTGATGTGACTTCGCCTCTGACCTGCAGAGTAGAAAGTCAGAATCAAGTTCTTTGTCTGGTGGAGCATTAGCAGCCATCCTTGAGAGCGCAAAGATGCGCTTGCTGAGGGAAAGTTCCTTCTGTATTATGCTGTTTACCTAAGGGTTATATTCAAGACACTCTCTGAACAGCTAGGCTGGTTATTGAAAAACGCCTTGTAGTAACCTCCAGCCTAAGTTGATCGATATTAGTGCACAGCTTTACATGGGAGGGAGGGAGCTATTTAAACATTGAGAGCCTCCGGGATAACAGCGAATGAAAAAATAATGCAGAACAAATATGTTGAAGGGTTCAAGAGAGAAGAATATCTTGTCTCTGTGCAGGGGAAAAAAAAAAAAAAAAAAGTTGTTAAATTGCAGCAGAAAAACCATTTGAATTCACTATTAATAAAGTGAAGGTGGATTTTTCCCTAGGCCAAGAAGAGAGGAAAAAAAGCAAACCCAACAAATTGTAGTGCTTTTTAATGTAGAGAGAAGCTAAGAGTTATCTGCACACATCCTCCCATGGAAAGCTTACCTTCACTGCAAGTCTCTGAGAAGTTCTTGGTCTGTGGCTCTGTACTGAGCCCCCGGGTGGGACTCACTCCCCCTCCCCAGTTCAGGCAAGTTCAGAGATACTGATTTCTACGCCAGGAACACCAGAAAAGGAAAACCCCACTGCTTTCAGCATCTTAGAATGTGTAAAATGTGGAGTGGAAGGATCTTAGCACCTGAAAATGATGGGTTTCCCCCCCCCCCACAAACATGTAATAATTAAAAGGTAAATGTTCCAATGTTTTATTTTGCTGCATAGAATTTTGCCAACGGTCAAATGATCTGTGACATTTTAGATGCCAGAGAAGATGGGTATTGTTCTGGTTTGTTGGTGGGAGTGTGAAGAGAGGAAAGAGAAGCAATGATGCTGCAAAAGAGACTTCCTCCTCTCTTCTTCACAGAAGTTAAACATTAAAGATGCACAGAAGTCTTGTGGCAGATGATATCCTAAGAAACTGGAAGTCAGGAGAGATACCTTTGTCACTAATTTTTTCTGACTTTTGCGAGAACCGTAACCTTCCCATGTCTTCATTCCCTGTCTGTAAACGATGAGTCTTTGGTTTTGTCAGTTCGTGATGAAACCATCAGGCCGCAGTGTCGCATTCACATGATGGTTGACACGATAGAAGAGGATGCAGGAGGAACTGGTGGGAACAGCCTGACAGGAGGGCGATGGGGGAAAAAATGGGGTTATATCATGGAAGATGGGAAATAGGTTGATCTCTTTTGCAGAGCGAGATGGAAGATGAAAACCTAATTTCTAATGGTGGGACACAGGAAGCAGAGTGACTCGCTGAAAGATCTTTGGACACAGTGAAAAGTGTGATGCATCTGTAAAGCCTACTGCTGAAAAACCTTTTCTGGTGTGTGTTGTTAAGATGATGTAGGCAGAGGAGGCTTCAACTACAGAGCCAAACAGGATGGAAACAGGATAGATTCCTCTAGTACATCAATTGGTGTTAGCTTTCAAATTTAAAGAAGCTTGGAATACTTGGCATCCTTTTTTTATCAGTTGTTTGGCATGTGCGTGTTAAGGAGCAGACTGAACTTCCATCATTGCCGAGGGTGAGGTGGGAAAGTAGTCAGTGTATAACTCACTGTTGCTTTAATGTTTTCTGCTTTGTTTTAGCTGTGTTCGTGACTGATGGGGGATTGCTGCGAAAGAAGTGATGACTCTTCATATGAATGTTTCCTAAATATAATTCCAGTCTAACTCTGTTTACCATGCTGTGCAGAAACTGCCGTTTTGTAGGAAAGGTGGAGCTCTAAGAACAGTCATGGAAATGCTTTGCAGTGTAGAATACTTTGTTTTCTTAAACCAAGTTAGCAACGTGTCTGATTGTTGTACCGCGATGGAGAAGGGATTCTGTGGGGCCCGGGAAGGGGTGGATCCAGTTCCCGACTGCACTAACCAACAACACCGACTGCCGCCTCTGACTTGGGAAACATATTTTAGGAAGTCTCAGGACTGCAGCACAGGACTGTAATTTTGCTTTGTGACTCATGCTGAGATACAGTCCCTGCGTGTCTTTTTGTCTGGGCACCTAATAAAGCTCAGGCCACACCTGTTTATGGATGCAGCAGAATGGCAGGGAGCTTATTTTTATACCATTGATTCTGATGAATGCCACTTATAATCAACACCTCCATGAGGAACTGGCTTGTGTGCAGAAATGCTCTTTAATTGAAGGGTGCACATCAGCCGCGCAATGTGGTCCCAGTGTGTTTATCTCACGCAAGCCAGAACCATTACAGTTACAGAATATCAAATGCTTTGAATGGATCGTGTTTATTTTATGATTTCTATGATCATATATATCTTTTGATGATTTTCAAGATCATTCTTGTTTGTAAAAAAGTGGAACGTGGTCACTTTAGAAAGAGATAATTAATTTTGTGAGGGGACCAGATGACAATTTCGGGAGCTTTTCTATTCTACAGAACATACAGGTCACCGTGCTTTTCTGATGAGACAGAAAAATGACTTGCAAGAAGCTGTTAGGTTAATTACTCTTTAGAAGAGGGGGTTAAATTCTAAGAAGTGTGCAGCACTCTGTTGATAGAGTGATGGCTGCTGGCAGATTAAAACCACAAAAAAAATTCGGAAATGATTCCCCCCTTTTTTTAAACCACACAACAAATTGGACCTGTGAATTTTGACAATGGCTTTTGAGCTGGCAAGATTCAAATGTGCATCAAATGAAACTGCATTTTAATGCATCGGTTTGAATTAAAAATGAAGGAACAATTTTAACAATCAGTGATCGAGATCTATGGGATGGCCACTTAATTTTTTTCACAGACTGTGACATAGAGCTTAGAGGATGCTTGCAGTCTCTTTTGCCCAGAGCACCTTATTCTCAAACTGACCTATATTCAATTGAATCAGAAGCACTGCCTATTTTTACTTCCCAGTGCTAACAAATTAATCTTCAGACCTTTGTTTACTCAATTGTTGTCGTGAACATTTTTGTCTAAACATTTTGGTTTTATTTTGGCAAAAGACAGTTTTCCCCCACCACCACCCCATAGCATTAGAGGTACGTGTAGTGCTTGCAGAACACGCTGCGTGTGCACGCTGCACATCATGGCCAACATAGAGCTTATGGTCATCAATCATTCGATTGTTCTTTAAACACTGTTTTAACAGGCATTCGTTGTATAAATGGATCAGGTTATTGACCTTTGCCAGCAATTGCTTGCTACATGTCATCATGGCTTAATGACATTATCAAGGAACATATTCTGTATTGTAGATACTTTAAAGGGTTCATGCATTGTCTCTCACTGGGACACATGGCTGGCTAAAGTATCTTGAATTAGCAAGTTATTTGATGTCATTATTAAAATATGCAGAGCATTTCCAGCTACTTATAGAATAGGAGAGCGCACTACTTCTCTTTTCTACAAAAGCAAAGCCCAGGAAGAAGAGTTATTTGTCATATTGGAATACTTGTTCTGAAATCCTGCTTCTTTTCTCCTTTACAATTTAATCCTCTACCTAGAATAGAGTAGTGCGGTCCTCTGAATATCCTGTGAAAATTGTTTAACTGGTCTGCAGAGCTCCAGCTGCAACTCCTCCATTTCTAGGAATACTGTAGATCTAATTGGCACTATTAAATCATTACAGCACATAATAGATGGAACTTCTGACTAAATCAACTATGTTTTTAATGAAGATAAGAGTTTTTAAATTAGAATGGATACAGCATTATTTATTTGTATGGGGTGGGAAGGTTGTTAACTCTAATGGCTGATTCAAATTAAATGAGGGAAAGTAGCCAGTTTTTAAATTTTCTCTTCTGGTTAAAATTTAAGGTGGTACTGACTTTTCAAATCTCAAATTGTGAAATTGAACTATTTAGCTGACTATTTGTAAGTTTTTCCAGTCTAGAGATCTTCTGTGGTTTCTGTGGCTCCACATGTCACAAATTTAAAGTTGATTTTCTATTCACAGGAGAACACACACATATCACACAAATTACACAGTCTTGGAATCCTATTTTTTCCTTGTTTATTGCATCAAAATTCAGACTCTACATGACTCAGAGAGAGAGAGTTCTTAAAAGCTTTACAATGGGTCTTAATCAATAAATCTTCATGCCATTATTAGAAAATAATTAAGTAGCATTACTGTCACTTTGCAGTGGAGAGAGACCCTTAGAAGTGTTGGTAGCCTGCAGAATAGATATGACCAAAATGCAAATGTTACCCTGTTGTTCTGTAGTCATTCCTCTTTTAATCCAAAGACTTTTTTTTTGTACAGTGTAAAGATCTTGCTGCTGTACTACTCCATTACATATTAGTCTTAGTCTTTGCTTTTCTCCTACTGGTTGTTTGAGATCGTGTTCTTCAATATTCCAGATTCCTCTTCCTACATTGTGTTTTGCTCATTAGTATATTCCAGTCAGTTCTTTAACTCTTGTCTTATTTTTCTTTCCATTGCCACAGCAAAATACCTTCTCATGTCATGTAATTTTTATGGTGCTTATTAAGAAGTTTTCCTGATGCTTAATTAAGAGTTTTCCAGTGAAAAGCTGCAATATAAAGCACAAGGAATGGTCTTGAAAAAAGGTGGGATTATGGTCAGAAGTAGTGAATTCTTACCCTTTTTCTGACTTCCTATGGCTTTAAGTTAGTTACATCCTTCTTTTGTCAGCTTCTGAGCTGAAAAAAATGGCAATGAGACTTTTTACTCCTGGGAATATTGCGACAATCTCTGTATTAATAGCAATGCCACATTTTCATAGATTTTAAAATTTGGAAAGAAAACAATAATTATTTGTCCAGGCGTTCTTCTTTGAGGCTGCAGAATTTCAACAGTTAATTCTGGAATAGAGAAAGTATTCTACCACACGACTGTAAACCAGGTGTAACTTCAAGGAAGGATGGGCAACAAGCAGGTATAAAGCTGGTGCGGGGGAGGAGAATCAGGACATAAAAGCACTATTCAAGAGTTTCTTCTAAGTAAATCTCCTCACAGCAGTCTCCATTCTTTTTGCCAGGGTTACATTTGATTGCTGGCTTTGACAGCTCACTGTTGGCAATAGGTTTCATAAATGTCTAATCCAGCTGGATTGTTCTGTCTTCACATTTCCTTCCTACATCAATAGTGTATACTATTACCAAAAAAAAAAAAAAAAAAAAAAAAAGAAAGAAAGAAAGAAAAGCAAAAGAAAAAGACAGAAAAAGCTGGTTGCTTCCATTATGGGATTTAAGATAAAACAGAAAAGATAATCTTAATAATTAAAGCCATGAAGGCTGTGGTGGCATTTTGTTTTGTTTGGGGGGTTCGGGGGGAAGCAAAAGCTCACAACGCATCCTTAACATCTTCAAGATAGATCCAGAGCTGTGATTTCAAGATAGATTCAGAGCTGTGATTTCAGCACCAAGGCCTAACAAACATCGCATACAAAGTGCAGTAAATGCAGTATTCATAAATGTATATGCTCTTTGTGACTTCATGTCAGCAGGGTTCTGTAGACCCTCATTTGTATCAAATAAACTTCAAATGATAAAGAATACGTGCCAGCCAGGGACGGGTATCACTTTGAATTGTTCCTTGTGTATCGTAGCTGAAATGGGAAACATGGCTGGCTTCCTGTTTGTCAAGAGTGAAAAACAGGCACATTTTCTGTAATTATTAGTAATAGTGTCAATTTAATAAATTATTCACTCATGACAACAGGATTTACATTCTATTTGCTGATAGCTTGTGGGGGATAGCGTTTGTTTTAGGAAGGTAAAATCTGACAGTAACACAGTGTACATTGTAAATCCCTATGTCACACCTGCACTGCAACAGTGAAGACAAGTGGTGATAACTTGTTTCTTACAGTACCTTCCTCCTCCATCATGGATGATACCCACATGTGCTTGCTAGATTTTGTGCTATTACTTATCCATTCTGGGACTAGACATTTAGAAATTCATCTAACACAAAGGTTTGTGGTTGTGGCTGAGATTTCCGTGGACGTCAGAAGAAACTATGATCGCATGGTGTATCAATGGACAAGAGAAGCCAGATCAGAGATTGCAGGAGCATGATGAGGTGATGAGTTGTTTATGCTGAGCTCCTTGCAATCATGGCAACATGGGAGAAAGTGCAGAAATGCTTGAGTAAAAATTTATCAAGTGAATGATATCTAAGCTGTGAAAGGAATTAATATGCTGATAGCAAATGGGAGAAGTCAGACCACGAAGGGATTGACTATGGAAGAAATGTAGGTATTATTTAATGTGCTGAACTTGGAAGAGGCAATGGCATGACTAGAAAGAAAAAGTCGACCAGTATGCTAAAAAAATGGCGTTTGTAGCCGTGTTCTGCACTACTGTAGGTGGTACATAGATTTTTTTTGTCAAGGCTAGAGAAAAGGATGTAATAATATTAAAAAAGGGTGAAAGCCCAGAAGAGAGTTCTAGGAAGGTGAATGGAGGGGACCAATCTGTTTCCTATCAATGTCATGCAGAAAGAATCGGACGACTTGCCCAAAAATGAGGACTGAAAAAAGAGAGCTGAGTAAAAAAAGATGCTGAGGCTGGGTGGAAAAGAGGATGATCGTGTTGCATGTCATGAGAACAGACGGAGCAGAGACATGCTGGGGGGAGAAGGAACTTCTGTGTTGTGTTGAATTTGAGTTGAAGGCTAAGCAATGAGAGAGATGGGAGAGGAAATGGCAGTGTAGCAGAGAGGGAAATCTGTCACTTATTAAATAGTAGCTGAGTCTGTGCATGAGATTCTCCAGACGTAAATCAAATGCAGACCTGTGGGGAGGAAGGGAACCAAATCCAGAGCCTTAGGCAGCCCTCACAGAGCGGGCAGGATCCTGGGTGCAAAGGGAGGAGGAGATTTCAGGAGGGAAAGCATGACCAGTTGTGTCAAAGCCACATGTGAGCTCTCATAATCCACCAGCTCCTCATCTGGGAAGCTTCCCTGTCCCTCCATCCATCCCTGCATCAAGCAGAGGAGCTGGCTCTCGCCACGTCAGCACAAGCAAGCCAACACTCTGGTTTGGGGTGGGATTGTTTTTAAAATGCTACTTATCTCCTATGCTGTCTCCGGGTTTGGGATGGTGGGTTTCTAAGAGGAATCCCCACATGCACCCAAGGTCGAAGTGATAGTTTGAAGTTGAATGGGAGGCAGCAAAAATTTCTGATTTTTTGCTGTAAGCTGTCCTAATAACAGAAGGTAAGCAGTATCTGGGCCCTTGCTTATTTTAGTAAAATTCTAGTAGAAACGTTATTTACCTCTGTTTTACAGATAAATAGGATAAAAGAAATAAGGTGATTTACCAAAAAATCGAACAAGAGATCTGTGGTCAGCTCATAGTCTCTTGGTTGTAAGTAAGTACTCTGTTTTATTTCTTTGTAATTCAAAATCAATTAAAGCAATAAAAAGAAATTAAATAAAACCCAGCATGTCTTCAGCAATTCCTTTGCTGAAACTTCTGATATGATGTGAGAGAGGCTCAGGCTTTCCTCCCTGATAATACATTAAAAAATTATTAAATTTTTCTTTTTCCTTAAGTAGGAATAATATTTAATTGTCATTTAAGCTGGTTCTTTAAAATCCCATAGTTTTACCTACAATAATCCAAGAACATTTAATAAGTCTTAAAATATTCATAACACACGGAGATCATTACTCTTGAGACCTTTGTACAAAGCAGTGAAGTGTGTTAGACATATGGCAGAAACCTCTTCATTTCTTATTTCTTGCTATGATTATATGAAAGAAAGGAAAATTCTCTGTTCTTTTCCCCATTGCAATCTGCATGCCATTGTTTTATCTGTTGTGGGCCAAAGTCATCTCATACACATGTTCACTGAAGAACATGGAGTCAATCAGGCTTGAATTTAGCTCCGTAAATACAAGCACCGTAATGGTAAATTGCTGTTTTGTTTCAGTTTTCTGTACAGGATTTCAGATAACAAAAAGGAGGAAATAATTTATTTCTGTATCCCATATGACATGAACAGACCAAACTGTATTGCATGACAGATGCTGGTGCCTAGTTTTTATATTATTGGTAATTATCTAAAACTGTTAATTGCCGTGGCATTGAGTATTAGGAAAAAACCCTGAACAATTGATATGTCCTGCATTGGAAATCTATCATAAATATCAGACGCCTTTGTCATAGAGAGGATGAACAATTTTGTTTTAATTATATTTCAATGTGATTGTCTAAAGTCAAGTGGAACCTCCGTGGATTATATCTAAAATAAAACTGTGGTTACAGTATATGGTCATAATCCCCAGATCTGTTGTGTTGAAATGACGGTATAATGAGTAGAAGTTAAAATGTCCTCTGCTTTCAAGTCATCATGGTTGTCATTTGATTAAATAATAGTGCATTCTGTTTGATGTCTTGGCTTTATTATTCAGAAGCACTTCAGTATATGTGTCCTACCTTTGTATTATGTGCTCCTGGCAATCAGGTATCCATATAGGTTCTTATTTACACACCTGCAACGGATACACTGAATGTTTAGCTTGCATGTGTGCTGCTTCAATATGGCATTTTAATTATTCCTCTTAATTATGGTGCATTCACCAAAAAGAGAGAAATCATTGGTCAGGTACAAAAAGAAACTGCTTAGTATTTGAAGGAATTTGATAATTTTGTTGTAGTTCGTAGCTTGGCAGGTGGTAATAATGCTATGCCAGCACTGTCAAAATATGAAAATTAAAGTGACGATGGGTTTTAATGAAATCCATTTGACAAATATAATTAAGGTGTTTTAATATGAAGCCCTGTAATAAAGACTACCGGTGGACTCCCTGAGGTCCTGACTAATTGTGTAGATTGCTTTTAAGCTTTGAATAGTTTTATTGGATAATGAACTGTTAAGAAGTGTTAGATCTTTCTTAAGCAGAATTTGGTTTGAAAAAGAAGAGGAGAGACAGGCCTGAGGTGTGGCATTTTAAACATAATTAGAAGAGAGATTTAAGTTAACATCTTTGATCTTGCTGTCAGTTTTTGATTAGAGCTGTAAATGCTTTAATCAAGTGCAGTGTAGTCATTACATTTCTAACTGTTTTTAAACTGCGAAATTACTGAGACACTGACATCGGTTTAACACTTCTTGAGAATTTCCAGCAAAGTTATGTTTGTAAACTGTGTGTTTGCATTAAAATGTCATCCTGCAATAATTTACCAATTCAGTAGATCATGGGATAATTATATTTGGTGCTCAAATAATTTGGAAATCCTTTATGAAATTAAACATCATGTCCCATAGTTGAGACTGTGCTACTTCAATCTTCTTTTTCAAAATAATTTCTAATTTATTTTTTTTTCAAAATGATATTCAAAATAGTACTTGTAATGAAAATGAATGTATAAGAAGCTGAGTGCAGTATTTGAATGTCTTCCATAGGAATACAATCCTTTTAATGATAGATGATGTGTTCTGCCAATGTGAATTCCTTCACACCCATTTTAGAAACAGGGAAACAGGCACAAATATTTACCGGGTGTACAGTAGTGGCTGAGCCAGTAATAAAATCGTGTTCTTTCAAATCCCTATCTTGCAACACTAAAGACTGCTTGAAGAAATTTCAGGAAGATCAATTTAATTTTTTCCTTGCCTCCAAAACAGCAATAAAAAGTGAAAAGGGCCATGGGCACAGGTGTGTAGCATCAGTGAGGATGGTGGTCTGGGTGGTACCTGCCCATAGGTGGCATGCCTCTCATTTCAGATACAGACCCCAGCAGTCCGGCATCCTTTCCCAGATCTGACCTTGTCCTCCCTGTGTTCTTGATCTTTGAGCATGACAGAAAATCCAGAGACTTGTCTGTTTACTGTGTCTGGCTAGGGGCTACTGGGCATACTGTTTTGCTCGTGCTGGTCCTCTGGAAATGTAGAAAAAAGCTACAGCAAAGAGAAAGGTACTTAATTTGTTCTGTCTGCAGCATACAGAACATTCACGCAAATAAATGTTAACAGTGGCCTGCCAGCCCATCCTACAAAATTGTTAATTATATGCCAGAGCAGACTGCCCGATGTCTTTGGCAGCACATCCTGCACACTAACACGTCTGAGGGCTAGCAGACCAGGAGAGAGGGGAGATGTCATCCAAACCCAGGACATCCTCACTGAGGCTGTTCAGCTGCCGGCACTTCTTCATGGCACTCCAGTGCAGGTGTCTCTGCTAACTGCAATTCAAGTTATGCCCAACAGAGAGAGGTAGTCTCTCTGATAACCCTGACCCAAATCATCAGGGACTCAAAGGCCATGTCCAGTAGCTGGGATGGCACTTGGAGCTCTGCAGGCGGATGCTTCAGGAGAATCCAAGCAAAAACTGTTGCCCCATGCAGTAAGCTGCTCTCTTCGTTTGTTTTTAGAAGTCTCTAGGTTTGCCCCCAATTAAAACATATAGCAGTAGTCTAATGCAGAGATGGCAAAAGCATCGATAAGTGTTGCTGAGTTCCTCCATCAGAAGAAATCACACTTGTCGTCTTAGACACTTACTGCAAAATCAATTTCTGCAACAATTTTTCCTCGAAGGGATGCCTTAGAAACAAATCGTGTCTACATACAGTAAAGGCCCCATGTAAGTCTACCTCTTAAACACCATCTGAAGAGCTTAACTTGATCCTTAAAATACGATTCTGCTCTGAGGAGTGCTGTAAAAAATGTATTATGGGAAAGTCTTTATTTCCATCTCAGCAATTTCCCAAAGAAATATCTTTGTTTGACAAGTACAAGAGCAAAGATCTTTTTAATTTATTTTTTTTTAAATATACATAGCCTTGCAAACTCAGCCTGGATTTTAAAAATCAGTGTGGGTTTTTTCCTTCTTGTATACCTCCTGATAACAGTGATTTGCCAGGCCATCGGGTATTTTTCATTGTCCCCTCTGTTCCCTTACTGTGGGTTTATTGAGGTAGTGGTTTTCTCAGCATTACTCTGTGTGTAATCGAAGGCAACATTGCAGATGGAAGTAACTAGCACTTAGCTCGTGTGTGTGAAAAACAGCAGAATCCATACCTGCATTGGTCCTGCAGGGTAAAAATAAAAATATAAACAAAGGAAAAATGGCTTGAGGTGGGAAGGTAAAAGTGGAGGAAGACAGGAGTCCGTAAGAAGTGTGCTGTCTAAGCAGCACAGAGATGTTTGTGTTGATGTTTTGCCCTTTAGGTGCAGGATTTTAAATTACTGTATATTTCAAATGAACATGGATTCTAATTGGTGGGTATAAATATCATTACATATAAAACCAAGATTCAAAATGTAATAAAATATGCAAACTACTAAACTTCATTACCAAATAAAAATACAGCTAAGTAAGCATTTCCTAGAGATCCCTCCAGAGGCTGGAATAAAATTCTGGGGCAGAGCTGGGACCTGAACCATGGCCAGCCCAATAAGCTGTGGACTGTCCCGCCCCTCTGCTCCTTGTCCCTCCATCTCCAAGTAGCTGCTTCGGATCTCCAGATTCCTGGTAGAAGAAACATCCTTCTCCATGACCAAAGCCACTATCATGGCAAAACTGGTGTGCATTACACATCACATGGTTTTCTAGTTGTAAATTACCTGCTGAAAAAACTAATGTTGTCTTGAAAGGATTTTTCCCTCTCCAAATGGCCACCACTTTGGAGAGAATATTACATTTTCAAGGGAAACTGAAGCTTCACGAATCATTTTGAATTCATTTTGCCTCCTATTATATATGAACTTTTAAAAGATTTTTTGTTTTGTTTTGGTAGAAACCTTGAACAATAACTTTCCTCAGCAATCTCTTTATTATTATTTTTTAAACCTCGGTACTTTTAGCCACCAACCTTGCAATGTAGTTCTTTTATATGACATTTAGATTTTGAGATATTGAGTTGATGGAAAAATGGGAAACGTTGAAAGGGTGAGCTAATTAATGTTTCTTCAGCCTATCTGAAGTACACTATTGTGTTAGAGTTTTGCCATGTTTGTAATTTATGCCTGTTAAACCTTTGTTTTATCATCTATTACTGACTTCTAGGCTTCTATTTGCACTTACTGTCTGTAACAAGCATTTCATTTTATACAGAGAAAAAATGGTTTCAGTTACTTTTACTGTACCCGAAAAGGAGAATGGGATTTGCAAATGATAAATGGGGAAGTTGACTAGCTAACTAATAAAGATTTGTCTTAATCAAGTATGATTTGTCAGAACAGGAGCGCATTGGGGTCAGGGCACACGCAATGAATAATACAGCATTCACTGGAGAAAAGGACCAGGCAAAAGGCCTCATAAATATGCTGCGATTACCCATTGCTAATTCGTATTCAAAGAATGAATTGCACTGAAGCCAGCTTCGAGGTTGCTGAGCTGTTCACCTGCTTTGTGGGCTCTCTGATGTTTAAGAAAGTGTATATATATATATATATGTATATACACATACACACACACACTCTGTTTTCAGCATGCTTTATTTTTGCACAGACTGCTACACATTTTGTCAATGATTTTAAGCATTATTTATTAATCGTCCTCTAGGTTTGTTTTATTTTTCTAATGTCTGGACACTTTTATTTCTATTTTTTGTTGTTTAAATATGAATGTGAATACAGCAGGAGATAGTTCCATTCACATTTAAAATGAATTGCTGAACAGTGCAAGAAAGGTTAAAACACTCTTTAGCTCCATGGAAGTATTAAAGATCAAACAAGCGTATACTTTTTGCTTGTGTTGCCAGCTTTCCTGACTTTCTATTCCATCTGTGGTTTCAGGATAAACCTGGTACATCAGGATGTTGGGGGAAACCTGAACAAACCCAAATGTAATTTGGCTCTGGCTTTGTTTACATTTGTTGACATTACTTTTTGCTTCAAGGAGCAATTTCTCAGATTGAAACAGATGAAGGATATACTCTTCTCATAGATTTTCTGATGTCCAGAAACTGAGATACTGCAAGGAACTTTGTTCCTATTGATAAGTTTTAGCTGCATAAATGGGACATGAAAAATCAGTTAAAAAATTAATAAAATTGTTCCAGTGCTTACAGATATAACTAGCAGATTTTGTTGTTTGTCTTTATACTGTTTAAATGTCATATGCTGTGGTTTTGTGTAGTTAAATAAGTTTGAAAAAGATCTCTTGCTCCACACTTCAATTTTAAAACATAGTTCAACATTTCAAAATCTTTTTTTCTCTTTTGAAAACCTAACGTAACTTTTTTTTTTTTTCTGTTTGCTGGTTGGCTGATAGTCTGTCCCATCTGTTTTGCACTCAAGTCTCTGTCTTGAAGTGCATTTATTGCTTTACAAGTAAATCAGCTGTAGAGGTAGGGCCAACTTTACGAGCCTCGAGCTGCTGAGTGCAGGAGTCTAAGGTGACAACTCTCTGCCTGCACATTTTAAGTCTTTGAAACAACCAGTACTGCAGGGTCCAAAGTAATTATTTACACTGCTTTGAGTTTATAGCAAACTTGATAGATGGTGGAGCGGTTTTGATTAAATTATTACTGTGAGTCCAGCCTTAGTGAGACCAACCAAAGATCACCGTTGTGTCATCTTGGTGCTGTTTGGAGTCATAGGTTTAATTAAGTGATGATTTGTGGCTCAAGTTTTAGAGAGTATGTTTCTGCAACTTAATTTAGATGCAGTCAGGATTGTTAATACTCTCCACTGCTAAATCGCTTTCAGAAAAGTTCAAGATTGGCAATACTGTAATGAAGCAGCATCCATTCCCTGCACCAGGCTCAGAGCTAGCAGGAACTTCTTCTGTCCCCACCACTTAAAGTAGTAGGAAAAGAAGATGCTGAGGGTTGGTTCCCAGCTTCACTTCCAAAAGTGATTGAAACGGGGGTAGCAACTTATTTACTTATTGATGCACTAAGGAGGCATTTCTTTTGCCCTAGAACTTTTTTGAAGGAAGGGAGGGAAAAAAAGAAGATGCGAAGGAAGGAATTTGGAGCAGTTGAGCATTGCCGAGCTGGTGTGTGGCTAGAACAATGGCTGGACTTCAATGTAGACAAGTGCTCAGGAGAATCAAAGTCTGTCATCTCCTGTGAATGTTGCTGTGACGATGTTAGTTAGGGAGCTCAGATAGATGGGTGATGGGAGTAGACAGAAAAAAATACATCAGTTAGTGAGAAATGAGTAGTTTTATACCAGCAGATTGATGTAAGTTAGGATTTCAGAAAAGGTATGAAACCTTAGAAAAAGAAAAGGCTACTGGAGGTGAAGTTACTAGGTCTGTCGTATATGATCATTCTCCTTTCTTTTTCCTATTTTCTTCTCATTCATCTGCCTTTTTTTCCTGGGGAAGGACAGAATAGGCCTGGACCATGGGAGGTGTTGGTTATGAAATGCTCCCGGTTTGTTCTTAAAAGAATGTGGCATCTTCCTCAAATATCTTTTCTTCCTTATTTTGAACAAAGCACAAAGCCTGAATTCTGATTAGGTGTTCCGGATGTTTTTCTTTCTGGTTTCCCTGACCTCGGGATCAACTGACCCCTTTTGCTGTTGGCCAATGAAAATAATTTCATGAACATCCATTATAGCTTATGGGGACCTTTTTCATTTGAAAAATGTTTGTATTTTAAGTTTGGTGGACATCTCGGACTTTGGAGGATTGGGAGGTATATTTATGTGGTTTTTTGCTTTCGCAGTAACACTGGGCAACTTCTTTTATCCTCTCTTGCAACTGAACTTCTGACAGCTCTGGAAGCGTTGGATGTCCTCAGCGTATGCTGTTGGCTGTCAGTACTCTTTCTACCCGTACGACATTTGCTTCCACTGAAGAGGCCGACTAGTCCCTACAGCATGTAGCTAATTTTTATTTTATTCTGTTAAGTGACCACTTAACAGCATGCAGATTAACTTCTCTGTGGCAGATTCTTGAGGCATTTGAGCACCAACTCTCATGTTTCACTGTTCTGTTAATGCTCTGCAAATTGTCTCTCCATTGGCTTGTAGCCATTATATTATCCTTCATTTATCTGTATTAACCTGTACTTGTCGTTTAGTAACTTTAATGATCTAAATCCTTCTGTCTCTAATTATATTGGCTGTTCAATGTAAATATATATCAACTGCAAACTTGTAACTTTATAGGACTTATACCTTTGTCCCTGCACTTAAAGATATGTCATCACTTTATTAACTTTCTGCTGTCAGAAGCTAAAGCATTTGACTCAGCCTTGAATTCTTCTAACTCCTGCAACATATATTTTCCAAGTTTGTAAATCTACTTGCTGTCACCTCTTAACAGCTAGCGTTTAATGCTTCCTAGCTTTTTTTCCAGAAAAACTGCTGTTGATGATTTATCTCGTCTCCTAAAATCTAAATTTTTAACCTGTCCAAATCTGAGTGGCTTTTGAAAAAAATGTGTCCCAACCTTGAATATGTTAACTGAGTTTCTGCTTGTATCACTGTAGTTCTCCAAAAATCTTCTGCAAGCTTTTGCTATGTCTTCAGAGCATGCGATGTCTCTGGGAACAGACAACACAGAAATGCGGTCCCCAAATGGAGGGGGTTTTGAGATTATGTCCTGATTCTGTAGGACAGGTATCTTGATTTTTTCTTGATTTTTTTCTTGATTTTCTGCTTCTCCCAGCATAAATTAGTTTGTCTTTTCCCACCTCTATAATTACATAGCTCAGACGGATGCATTGTACATATGATGACATTGGGCAAATCATACTTTCAGGCACCCTTTCTATGATTTGGTTATATTTAATCTTTTTTAACATTTTAAAAATGTATCAGGTTATGAAATGTGTGTTTGTGTGTGTATGTATATATATATGATTTTATATATATATATAAAAATAGATGCTTTTATATATACATATATACACACACAGGGTACACTTTGAGAGGAAAGGAGCTGTATAAACCATGTTGCGTTATTTTATTTTTCATATGAAAAGAAAAATGGGCACTCTGTCTTCAAAATTCATAAAAATGCATGTTTGTTTATCTAAAAGCCTGGAGAGGGTCATTCCGTATCATTCCTGTCTCTAGAGTAAATATATTAGTCATTCTTAAGGAAAAAAGTATTATTGACTTCAGTGATTAGGAAAAAGCTCTTTTAAAATCAGTTTAGCTGATAAAGTAAATAAATACTTAAATGGCTGGAGGCAAAAAAAGAAAAGAAAAACCAGTCAAGCACAACTTATTTTGCATCCTTGTTATATTTGTAGGTATTAGAAATCAAGCTTTGTGGAACATGTATTAAATAATTATGATTTGTACATATAAATAAATACTGTATATAGGTTACAGGCAAATTCCAAAGTAAGGGCATATTCAGGAGTGTAAAGCATCACTAGAAGTGATCATTGACTTTTAGCTGTATCTCAATATAGAAGTTGAAAACCATGTGCCAATTTTTTCACATAAGAAGGGGGAAGTTGGGTTTGCATTTGTTGGGTTTTTTGGAGTTTTGGTTTTTTTCAGTTGTGGAAAGCATCTTCATCTAATTAGGTTCAGTGCTTTATGATAAGAAATGTTTTGGTTTTTTTGTATAATCAGGCACCATTTGTGTTGGACCCACAACATCACATTATTAAAGGGTTCAGCGTTGAAGAAGCTGATTTTGCATACCTTGTTCAAACACCTTTAAGGCGAAATACATTTAGAGCTGTGAATTTTAGCATTCACTTTTTAAGGCTGATGCTTGTTAATATTAAGTTATGTACTTTCTCAGAATTTTTTTTTCCTGTTCATCACAACATTGTTTAAGACTGAGATAATTGCTTTATCGAATATTCCTGCCCTCTGTTAGTACATAGATAATAATGATGTAAATGCATTCACCCTTCTGCTGTAATTTTAGAACATAATTTTATGCATCTCTTTGGGAATTTCAGTTAGAAGAGGCAGCACCACAGTCTTTTGTCGGACTTGGGACTAAACATTGCCTGTACGTACCGACTAAAAGGATGGGGTAATCCCCAAATAAATGATATTGTTAAGATTCTATTGAAATAACACCATTACTGGCAACATGCAACACCCTTCAGTTTGTGTATTGCTCTTAATTCATGCATCTGCACTACTGTATATCTTAGAAACCTGGCTGTAGTAGCATCGTCAATGATTTGCATTATAAGTAGTCTGGAAAGATCTATACAGCGCTGTTGCACTAAAGGCGTGAATCTGCCACATAGATGAAGGTTTTAACTGGCAGGAAACCATCAGACTCGTGAGGAAACTTCAAAAATTATAGCAACCAGGTAGCAATGATATCAAGCTTGTAATTAGCTGTATTGTGGGCTTTTTTCCCAGTCCTGGGCACCTTCAGCTGCAAACCAAGTGAGGAGACATGTCTTCATGTCATTTAGAAATCTGTATTTTCTTTATTTATTAATATTTTTGTTTGACTGTCTTGACCTTCTAGCTAAAAATCAAGTTTCACTCTCATCAGTGAATTTTCTGAGTAGAACAAGGATATGAAGAGGATCTGTGGATAAAGGTGGCAATTTATGTTTGCAAACTTATTGTGAGATTATGTTACCTTCGTTATGTCTCTTTGTTCAACTTATGTTGTTATTTTAGCCCAAAAAAGGCCAAAGATCATCAACTAAAGTGCATGTAGAGTAAAGCTGCTCCTGTAAAATTGATGATCCGTCCAATTATTTATCTATAGAGGCTGCTGGGAAGAAACGCAACTATCTCAGTTCTCAGACCCCTCTGCTAGGTTGAACTTCATGGCTGAAGGTTTAATCCCTAAGTGTCATATCAACAATTCATTCTGTGATATTCTGGCTGACATGCTCTCTCCTTCCTTATTTATTGATGTCTTCAGTCATCGACAATGAGAGGAAAATACACTATTCGTCAAAGTGACGATGTTTTACCCTCACTTACAGTTGATGCTGCTGTCACATTGACGGTTGGAAAATAAACTCAATCATTATAAAAAGCTAAGAGTGTGAACTCGGCAGTGACAGGAAGAAGATGAAAAAAAAAAACAAACCACCACAGTAACTTGCTTAAAAATGGTGTAATAAAAATAGAGCTGTTTCCTATAAAGATATTTTTGAGCTTTGTTTGTGAAATACCAAGCCATTTTAGCCATTTACTTTATAGTTATTCCTTTGAAGGAAAATCCGCTCCTCGCACTCCTTTGTCTGTGCGTATAATTTTTAGCAATAAATATTTGTTATCATTCCACCTCATGCTACTTGGTTAATAATTTGATGATTTTTTTTTCCTCTCTATTTTTAAGGGATTGTGCTTTGTTTTTTCTCCCCCCCAGACTACGTTGAATGCATGAATATGTGTATTACAGTATTTTGAGTTCTTTGATGAGGAATAAGCTTAGTATAGTTTCATCCAGTAAGTTCTTTGACATGCAAACATAGGCAAAGCTCTCTTGAATCGTTTTCTTAGGCTACCATTTGTATAGCTGTACTGCATCTTACAGCTTTTGTAACTCAATAACCACATATCTTACCACATTTCACCTTTGGGAGGCATTGTATATACAGCTAAAAGTAAAGAGCAGCAAGCCAAGAGGGACAAGATAGCATAATGAGGATGTCAATTTGTGGTCAGATATCTGAGGAAATATTTATCTTACTTGTACCATACTTGGCAACAGATAGAGAAATATATATGTAATGAATTTCCTTAGACTTTATCTGGCAGAGCACGTACCTTGTGTTAAATGGATTTAGAAAAAAAATTAAAAATTGCTTGTCACAAATTTTTAAAGTTTGAGGTGATTCTACTTTGGATTGTTTCCTGAAAATGGAACATATCTATTAAAAAACATAAGAACAGTCATGTTTGCTCTACTAGCATATTGGTGAATTTTTAAGGATTACTTTTCTTGAGGCTCCTCAAATAAAGACATTTTAAGAACCTGCTCATTCACCAGAAGAAAAAAAAAAAAAAAAGGCAAGGCATGATTTTTGTTGTTTATGAAAAAAAAAATCATGTTTTTGTAGTTTAGCTCAGTTTTGGTGCATACCTCTGGCAAGCTAGCTAAGTAGCCTGAATGAGTGTGCACAGAAGTGCTGGTTGTCTCCCACGTGCTGTGTGTCCTGAGGCAAGCTACAGCTGCTTGGGTCCATTTCCCCATCTGTAAAATGGGAATGATTTAACTTATTTTTCTCCTTCAGGGAATTACAGAGAGGGTTTCTTAAAGTTTCTATAGAGCTTTGAAGATTAAAATCTCTTCTCTATACTTGCTGCTGATACTTCAGCGTAAGAGGAGCATTTGACTGAAGCTGTTTGAAGAGTAAAGTTTTGGCATCTTGTGTTGTCTTTGTACCATATCTTGAGGCCTTTCCGCTATAATTTTGCAATCTTTGGTTCAGGATAAGCTGTGGAAGCAAACAACCCCTGTGTAAACAAGTGATGATGACAATAGATTAATGTATATGTCTGCTGTTAAAAACATCGGGAGATCAATTACAATGTACCTCTAAGCTTACCAGAAATAGTCTGTAATGGAGCAAAATAAACACCTGTAACTGGGCTCAGCCTGAAATAGCTTTCATTTAGAGCATCAATGGTAAATGCTGAGAGGCACAGAGAGTGGTTTTCTTCTAATATGGCTTCTCAGTGTCTTTAAAAGTGTAAGGATGGCTGGTGTTTTAGCAAAGGCTTCCTGACTTGCTTTCTAAGACAAGGAGTGGGCTTGAGGAAGGCACGTGTGGGAAGTAAGGACACCCAGCACTTAGAGCAAGTCTGAAAGTCTTCTTGCCTTTCTTTCACAGACCAAAGATTAGCATTAATTCCCAGGGCCTAGACAACCTCCAGAGATTGCAGGGGGACAGCTTCTGCTTTGGTTGTTATTTCTTCAGTTTTACGTTGCTTGGAAAACTTAAAATTTAGTATAATGATGTCTTCCTCTTGGCGGTTAGGAGGAGTGATTAGGCTATCACATGTATTAAGTGCTGTTGGTCTTTAAATAGCTTTGTTACAATCTAACCTGGCATTTTGAGGCCTGACAGTCACAAGCTATATTTTTCATGATTTACATTTTGATTTTTTAATGCAGAGCAGATTGGACAGGAAATGCTGGAAAACCTCAGCCATGACAGAGAGAAGATCCAGCGTGCTCGGGAAAGGGTAAGTTTGATACTTAGTAATTGCTGGTCTTGGATTTTATTTGCTTTGGGCAAGTTCTCTGTGCATGCAAAAATAATCTAGCATATTGATCAGTTTTATATAAATCAGCTGTTATCATGAGAGATAATCACCATCTGCAACGAAGCACTTAAAAAGTGTCTTATATGGGCCCAATCCTGCAAAGCCTCTCCTACAGGGAGTCACACTGAAGTCACCAAAGCCACTGTTGGAAGCAAGCTTTCTGTCACTAACATCATAGTTGAGTCAGTTTTCTGTCCTTTGAAGGGTTTGTTGTAGATTCCATTGCACTGACTTCTTGAACTTTATATGAAACAAAGTTCAGTATCATGACTGAGCTTCTAAGAGCTGATAAACCTTACTCTTTGTAGCTGCAAATGCTAATAATTGCCTCCTGAGGCAATTCTGTGTGAAAGAACAGGTAGTGGTACTGCTACTCTGTCACTGCAGTCAAGATAACGTATCTGTGTCGGTTTTGGCTTATTTTGCCTCCATAGGTATGAACTCTACTCTGTAGAGTTAATGAAGATGCCCAGAAGCCCATCCCATCCAACATGTACAACCTCTCTGAACTTCAGTCTAAGAATTTTTCCTCCCTGGTTCTGGTTTCTGCTCACGGAACCAGGAGCGACTGCACCTGTGACTTTCTGTCCGTGACACATTGATCAGCTGCTTTCCTAAGCGTCCAATTTTGCCAAAGCTAAGTCCTCCTACAGGCCTCTAAGCTGACCAATGCCACTTCAGAAAACTCCTTTATCTGTCCCAGGGAGTTTCTTTACCTGGATAGCTTTGATTGGTAAAGCTCATATGACAGCTTTAACAAGGCATTTTCTGTCAGCTGTACCAGTTGCTTTCTGAAGTCCTGGGCATTAGCTACTTTAAAACATTAAGTATAACTGAATCATTAGGTGTAGCTAAGGATTGTGAGCATTTACCAAGTGTTGTTCAGGCAACTTTGTGTCTTATTTCATCTCCACTCCTCACATCCCTAGTGACTGCTGAGTCTGAGATGCTTTTCTGTTCCTAGCTGGACGAGTAAAACCTAGGCAATCGAAATGAATAACGTGTATTCTTTTCTGCTGATCCTAAAAATCCTCGGGAAAGAGGGAGTGTAGTTCTGATGACTCTGTACACATGGTTCACAGTGTAACTTTTCCTTTTCTGTGCTTTCGACCTGAAGAGTAAATGACTTTGATGGTAAAACCTGGAAGCTGCAAGGAGCAAGATTAAAAACAAGGATATTCTAGAAGGTGTATCCCATTGCAGTTCAGCAATAGACATTTTTATCATATGCCACATAAAATAGTCTATGGAATTCAGAAAAGTTCTCCAGTGGAGCTATACAAGTGCATCTATCCCAGCTGTCTATATACTCAGATGTACAGCTGTCTATATACTCAGTCAGGGATCATCTTGGATAACTTGGCGAGTTTTCCATTTTGTGGAGATTTTTTTAAAGACCAGGACAGAGGGTGCTCTGCCAATGATAATGTCATAATAGCTTTACACTGCATATACAGAGTTATTAGCTAATCAACTAGGAACAAACTTGTCTTCCAAAACTCAAATGTCAACTTGAGTATGATGGTCAGTTCTTAGCAGTTCAATGTTGTGAAAATTAGGAAGATTTTCTTATGAACAAAATTTAAATGAGTTAATGTCTATAGTTTGGTTAAATTTACATGTATGAGTTTTTCTGTCTGTAGAGTAAAACGTTTGAAGGAAGAAAAATGCAAGACATACCTTGTATCATTTTGAATAAATGAAGATCATGTGCAGTGCAAAATACATGTCTAAAAACAGTTGTGAAGAGGAATTCTCTAAACTACTTTTTTTTTTTTAAAGCCAAAGAGAAGGGATAAAAACTCTGCTACAAAAGTCAGATAGGTTAACTGGAGTATGAAGGACTCTAAACAATGCAACGTTTTTGAGGAAAACCTCAAGTTAAAATGTGTCTGAAGCAGACAAGATACCAACATCAGCATCTTGTTCATCTTCCTTCCTTTCTCATTATTATTCTTAATATTATTTTTTAACACCTTTCTTGAACGCTGTGTAGATTTGCCATTGCTAGTATCAAAGCATCTTCCAAAATGTTTCCACCACAGCAGTTCTGTGAAACAAGAAAGTGCCATCAGATGCCATTTAACAGGTTTGCATGCCACCAGTTCTTTGGCTTCTGCAGTGTGCTGGTATTGGTAAAGAAATGATGGAAGAACTACCACCAGATATTTCAGTTTGAAGTAAAAACAAACCTACAGTTTGAAACTCTTTATGTTGTTTTTTCTGCCAATGCAGGAAGAAAAGGTGTTTTTTTAGTGTTCTCTTGGGAGGTAGCTAGAGATCTTCCAACTATGTGTGTATGTGTTTGTTTCTTTTTTAACATTTCTTTCACTTATTTTGTGGGGTTTTTTATTACCATAAAAATATAAGGTCGTCTTGCTTAGAGGAGTTTGTCAAACCTCTAAGATTCAGCTTCCCTTTCCTAACTATCAGTACTGATTCTAGCTGTCAGGTAGAATCCTGCAGCAAGAGAGGAAAGTTAGGATCAAACATATAATGGTAAAAAAGAGAGCGCTACTTTTCTGTGAAAAGGGAGGAGAAGCCCCAAGTGTTAAACACATCTTTATGAATAATAAAAGACCAATGTAAAGCATACATTTGTACTTCATATTCCCTTCTAGCATAGATAAGAACTTGGCTTTTTAATGAGCCTTTTAAAAATTATTGTGACGTTTTTTCTTCTGTTACTTGTGTCAAACTGGGCTAAACTGCTTTTCTGGAGCTTGAATTGTCTAGATGGATCAGGAAAAAATGAGGGAATGGCCTCCCTGGAATATAATGCTCATCTTTGTTCCATCGTGGCACATAATTACAGAGATCTGAGAGTCAGTGCAAGCCTTTCCACTGAATATAATATTGCTGAGAGCAACTCTTGGTTGGTGTTACCCAGTCCCAGCTTCTACCTGGTATTTTCTTAATAACTTTTACAAGAACAAGGAGGAAATTTGTGCAAAAAGGTTACATGTCATCGATCGCAACTACTGATTTCAGTAATAAGCATTAAATCTGGTAGCAAATATTTAAAATATTTGGCTCCAGAATAGAAACTGCTTTTAATATTACCGCTGTGCATATATTCAAGATATAGTAGTGGTTTGTTATGGTGAAGGTGATTTGTTACTGGAAGACTGCCACTTTTCTTGGCAGTGTTACTATTTTGATGTATTTATACCACAGGATGCATTTTGTCTTCTACAACAAAGTTTCTTTAGTAAGAAGTCAATGAGTCAGGAAATCCTTTCAATCTGATTTGATAATGAAGAGGTAAATATTCAGCTTTCATAAAGAGAAAAATGTTTTTATGTATGTACACACAGCTGTGTTTCAGGGCATGTTAGAAACAGTGATCCCTGCTATTTCATAACTGACAGTCATTACATTATCATTTACAGTAGATTTTGATGTCCCACTGGTTACAAGATCTCTAAAAAGTCCAAAGATGTCTGTACTCTCGCTACCAGTAGCGAAAGCGGCAACGGGAGAGTAACTCGATTCTTCCTATGCACTTCTTCATTTCTGGACTTCTTTCTGTGGGACGCTAAGAAACACAAAAATGGAGGGGAGGTTTTAATACCTTTTAAAGAACAACAGAAGTAACTGCTTTTTTTTAATATGAAGTTCATTTGCTTCATAAATTTTCTCTTCATCTCTCCAATTTCATTTTTTATTCAGTTGTGCTTTAACCTATTTTGCAAAATTTTTGAGAGCTGTAGAACAAGTTAGCTAATTAAGTTTAGCTGTAAATGTAGGTTTCCTACTACAAAAATGCTATTTTCAGTGAGTGGGTGATCCTTACATGCAAAAATATATCTTCTACAGCTGTGCCTTATGTACATATTATATACTGTTCACAAAGTATTTGGGCATCCATCCCAGTAGTGGCTGCTGTAAGATCGGTACAAGTTTTCTATTTAAGGGACAGTATAGACATATTTCTTTTACATAGAATTGGTAAAAGGACACTGGTTTGTATTTTTGCTTTTTCTTTAAACCACTGCCTTTGAAAAACAGTAGAAGAAAGATATGTTTGGTTTTCTTTTCATAAAATATCAGGAACACAGCGCACGGCAGTCTCTTCATCCCTTGATGCCCTCACTAATATACATAACCAATACACATACACACATCAATGGGAATTATGGATACCAATTTATATTGCTTCTACCTGCAACCCTTTATTTGCAAAGCTTTTGCTCTTTATCCTGGTTCATCTTTGTTGCCTCAATGTCTTATCTTCTGTGGGTTTCATCTTTACCTAAGTGAAAACCAGACAAAACATTTTTAAATTTCAGAGCTTTGGTGGCTTTCTTACACGAGAATTTTTTGTGGGCTAAAACCGAAGTTGATTGACTCAAATGAAGGTAGAAATATCTGTGCTCTGTACAAATGGAGTACATGTGCCTTTTGCCTTTAATGGGACTCTTTTCTCCCCAGCTTAGAGAAACAGATGCAAACCTGGGGAAGAGTTCCAGGATTTTGACGGGAATGTTGCGAAGGTAAGGCCAAGGTAGGGACACCTCTGCTCTTTCTTTTTTTTCCTCTCTCCCTCCGTGCCTTTATTTTTACTTTTAATACGTTCTCAGCATTTTGCTGATGTACCTGACTTTTCTTACACAGGCTGCTATGCAGAATGTCTTTGAATGAATGCTGGTAGTGAAGCAGGCATGGTTAGATAGAAAGCTTTATCGCAGCTGTGGAAAGAGTTTTCTGTAGCCTGAGGGATTACCCCTTGCTCAATCTTTTCTCATCTTAGTTTCTTTGTATTGTGTGTTCTAAAGTTAAGCTTTTTGATGATGATTTCCTGCATTCCTTATTTTTGAATGATTTTGGAGTTTTCAGAGTTTTTTACCTGTTAGATTTTATGTGAGAAAGTTTGTAAATGTTTTGGGGCAGCATAAATTTACATACAGAGAAAAGATTAAGATGATCAATTCTGTCTGAATAGATGGGGCAGACACATTGTCAAACCTTGTGGTTTTAGCATGTTTCTTCCATGCTTTCAGTGTTATGCAACTTGTGCCTGGTGTCAAAGTGAGGTGATACTGAAAGCAAAAATCTACAACATCCTAAAAATCTATGTGGGGCTGCAGGGAAGGAGTTCTCTGGTGATTACAAGCCACCTTAAATTTACATCGGTACCTTCCCAGACAGATTTTTTGAATCAGTGGCATCTCTTCATATGTGTTCTTTATCCAGTGAAACAGCACCTGAGCTTCTCTGTGATGTCCGTATTTCTGTATATATTCAGCTTCCTGAAGAAGAAAAGCATCCCTCTAATAGGTGGTGTTGGGTGCTATGAAAACACAGTTTTAAAGGAATTTAGAGCATCCTCTGAAGTGTTCAGTATGAAATTAGCCTTGCCATGAGCTTTTATGTTGCATATTTGCATAATGCAATTTGCTTATTAAAAAAAAAAAGAAGGAAGAGAAAGTTTTAGCAGAGTAGTTGATTTGTCACTTGGCTTGGAAAATATCAAAACCAGAATTTAATAAGGTGCTCTTTAGTGCAAGCTTTATCTCTTCATAAGTATCCTCAGAAAAACGTCTTTGTTAGTTCCTTGTATACCCAGTTGACAAAGGTTAAAGTGACTGAACCTCATGTCTTCATTCCACAGATTTCTTACAATTTCAACTCCAAACTGTAACATATAAAATTCTCTGATTAAGAGTAATATGTAAATGACACAAGCTAAATTCAAAATCCATGGAGAAAGGAAGTGGCAATTGAAAGGGATGGTTCAGT